>NC_092639.1:59126825-59296825 GCF_039555335.1 Amphiura filiformis | reverse complement strand
GTGAGCACTTGTTATAATAAGAAACTGATGACAATACGATGTTGAAGGCGATGATCAAACATATAATTTTATAATTAGACTTGGCTTCCTTTGAAGAGTTTGTTCAGCACCATAAAAAAGGAAATAAGGAAATATTAGTGAACCTCTAGTGATATCATAGTTCCTTAAGTAGTTATAAAAGCCCTGGGCCATTGGGATCTAAAAGGAACCCAATTCCCTCAACAATAATCTCTATGATGACATTCAAATATTAATTGTACTTGATGCGAAATACATGGGAAAATAATAAATTTCCCTTATGCCCATAGCAAAAAAATTATTAGTGAACCAAAATTCTTTCGGATGGATGAATAAAATTCTATCAAGATAGGTCAAGACACCGCATCGGATACCTGCTTAAATAGAGTTAACGGCATGACACGTATAAATGATCCAAATGGATTTGGACTAACGTAGTTTTACGTTATTCATAATGTGTCCACGCAGGAATACGAGGATAACCGATCCGAGACGATACTAATTTGCATATTCACGCTGCGCTCCACTTAAACAAATGTGCGCGTTACCCTTTACGTATTACAATGCGTTTTGATACTGATCTAAGGAAACTGGATTTGCTCGGATCGACCTGGTTCTTTCAGTAGAGTAAAGCCACCGTTTGTGTTGAGATAAAGCATAAAGTAAGAGCCCAAGGCTTTTCGTTTTCATCCATCAGAAAACAATAATTACAGGCGAGATACACGCCGAACTTAATCAGCCATTATGGTAGGTACTGACAGCGCCTTTAGGGTAGGTCGGGGATCCTTAGTCGACAGGGAAAATTGGTCATAATGGGGTAGAATATGAATAGACTGAGGATGGAATTTTAGGGGATGCTAGGTGTACTAATTCAGACTACTTGGTGTTTGCCGTATGGTTTTCGCACTGTACTTTTCTGTCTTTAATTCTTACCTTTTTCATAATATTAAGCAATCATTCTTTGCGCGTTTTATTCATTACTTTTAGCAGTTTGAATAATGCCTGATTTGTAACAAGCGCAAGACTTTTGAATTAAATTTCATATATGTTCTGTTGCGTCTACGAAACTCTAAATGTACTATGTATGTGCTGACATTTCAATAAGATAAATTCGCGCTGTTTCATTGATTGGAAAAGGTCGTTGTTCCAAATATCATTTGTTACTAAACAATATTTATAAAGTTAATTAAATTAAGTCTGAACGTTACTGGTTTTCAAGAGACTGATCAATGAATAATTTCCTTTCACTAGAGAAGTTTTATAATACTTTAAAACCTTTTAGTCTTTCCCATTGTTTTGGCTTCTTTAATTAAATCTTACAAACCATAACCTATCGTTCAAAGTTATTACCTAAGAAAAATGTCTGCCATTTACCATGTAGTTATATTCTTAAATAAAAAAGAAAACACAAACAAAACGTTGTTGTTTGTTTGAAAGTTGTGCTGCAATGTCAGTTTATTTTTGTTTTTAATATGCCAACTCTAAATATCGTGTATACATTAAAACGAGCTATCATAGATGTGTACTCTTTTACAGAATCCCACCTTAAGAGAAAGAAACATTTGGCGTCAATAGAGAATATACTCGAGGTGAAATATAATGGCTGCAGGCAAGAACAGGGTTGTAGCACTATTCCATGAGCATTAAGCCCTCAAGTAAACGCTTTAATGATTTGGACTAATCCTTTACACTATTCTAGCGGAATATGTTTTATCTACCGCCTTACCACAGATCGTGTAAGGTGGTCAGTTCGGGGGTTGGGGAATGTTGTTCAGACCCGGCGATTTTAGGTTTGCTTTTACGAATGTAATAATTTGATGTTGATTAGAAAATCAGTTTTAGCTCATAATTGTCTCTAGGATATAAAGCAATGGTCGTATTACAAATAGGGAGTTTGCCTATTAATGTCTAGATCCTATACTATAGCATACTACTCGAAGAGTTTAACAACGGGATACCATGTAGGTCTTGACTCGCAGACAGTATCATAAAACGGAGAGGCATTACATGCCCTAATGCTAGCTTATATTACTCGAGGAGCTTTACAACGGAGCATCACTTATCTCGACTGCAGACAGTAAAACATCTTTCTAGAGAGAGAGAAAGAAAACATCATGGCGTTAAGAGAGAGTATCTCACGCCCAATACTACTCGAGGTGTTTTACAGAGATACAATAAGACTGCAGGCAAGATAAAGGAAGGAGGTGGTTTCTAGTGAGAGATCATGCATCTACATGCATCCAAGACTTGGTCAGGTTTGATTATTTGCGGATGAAAAAAGAGGGTTAGGTCTGAGACAACATCAAAGGCGTTTCTTGAATGATGTTAAAGTGATCGATGGACAAACAACTATAAGTTGATTTTACTCCCAAAATATTATATGTAGTATTACTATAAAGGAGCTTACAATTAAAGAGAAAGCAATATTTCAAAGATGTTTTAATTTATTTCAAAAGAAGGATGATTAGTTATTATTATTAGTTGAACAGCGTGTCAATCGTTATCATTGCCCTTTTCACAAACGTCTGTGCTTTTAGAGATATAAATAATACACTTGAGAGGACTCCTTATATTCCTTTCAATTTATTAACATTTTTCTTCTGTTCTTCTGTATTTCTTATCACACGAGACCTTTAAAAGAATCTAAGGTGCGTTTGTTGAACTAAGATTGATTACATCCGAATCATGTTCATAGGATTAAAATGTGTTGTTGACACCCTCCCCAGTGTAAAATGTAGTATGTACTTTGGTACTTTGTTGTTCTTAGCAGATATTGTCTTTTACTTTTTCAAGTTTTGTGAGCAGACTGGTTGAAATGTTGGCCTCTCGATAAAAACGCCGCTGTTTTCATTTACTGAGACACTCGTGTTCCAAGTAAAAATCAGCATCTCTTTGACGATGTTTAAGAGATACTGCGGTTTTACTTGCAATGGAGACTGAAGTATTTCAATATTTTAAAAATATTCTTAATACTTCCCGTTTAACCAGAAAATGTAAAGTGAAGAAAATTGAATTAAAACCACGTCATAGAGACAACATACAACGTGATGAAATAACGGATCACTGTATGCATGGCAGGTGTGCCTCGTGGCCACAATAAACTCGTGTTTGAAAAACACAATTTGCACATGAGTTCATATTTCTGAGAGCAAAAAACAAATGTTATAATGAAAGTCATTTGGATGAAAGATATTGAAACCGGAATGGTTAACTTGGGTTTGAAGTGGCCATAAGGTCAAACAATGATATGGTACAGCTGCGCCGGTATTGTAATAACCGACGACGTACTCGTTGAAACACTATAACTTATTATGAATTCCCGTCAAAAAAGTCTAATTTCTTATATATATGGTGTTTGATTTACCATATTGGATACAATTAGAGAAGATATTGCAATTAAAAAGGATATGACAATAAAACGGGAACATAAAATCTTTTTGTTTAATACATTGAATTCAACTTTTTTCAGTGCATTTTTAAGATAAAATATGACAGTTCACCATTTTGCTCGTTTCGCTGCATGTATGCAATCATTTTTTCATGTCTATTGGATTACGTATACCATTTCCATTTTTACTAACCCCTTAAATGGGGTAGGGGTAATTTGAAGTGTAAGGCTAGACCCGATGATGTCATAATTGCACAGCGATGCATACGATTTCTCATAAATTGCAGCATGTTGTATGTTGAACTTCTCTTTCCGGATAAGTTATAGTATGGAATTGGTTAGGTACTCCCTAAACGCCTACTTCCATTAGCGAAATGATATTATATAACTTCCGCGCCTGAGTAGGGGGGTGTCCTTGTGATTCAGCATTGCATTATGTGATACAATGAATCAAATCAACCTGCTGCATACTGCAGTTACTGTCCGTTTTCCTATACACAATACACAGTGCTCTCACCATTGACGCGTGACCCCTACAAATGATGTATGTTGGGAGAATGGACACTTGCCTAGTTAACATCACTGTGTGAAAAATAACCAGTCAATATTTTATTTATTCTCCAAAACTTCTAGCAAATATATTTCTCTAACATGACCTAAAATTACAGCTAGGTTAGATGTTCAGAAATGGTCGCACTTTTGTAAAATATGAGTGAGGGCAAGGCATAGCTAGCCAACTCCCCGTGTTAATTGAATGGAGATTTGACCAAAAATATTGGTATCGGACCGCTCACTTCTGAAGGATGCCACAAAAAAACGGTAAAAGCTACATTTAAATTATTCTAAATAGGTTCTAGAAAATAAAGTTTTGTAACATGTCCTAAATTTTTAGCTAATTTAGATGTTTGGAGAGGGGGTCGCACTTTTGTGTTTTAGGAAGGATATGTAAACGACAGATAACACCAAAAATATGAAGAAATTATTTCCAAACCGTGTTAAGTCAACAATCATTATGTTGCTCATTTTGAAGAATGCTGGTTAACAAAAAGCAGGTCTTTGTCTCATTTCGTGAACAAAAGTACACATACCATTGTTTCCTTTCGTTTCCTTTATAATCGGTTACCCAACTGAAGCTATAAATACCAGCTTTATTGCGATGTCGCACATTGAAAACAGACACTTGTTCACAACCAGAGAAGATCTGATTTAATCAGTTGAGCTGCTTCAATGAGTGTTATCTTGGTTTAATAGCTTTTAATGGGGTTTAATCCTGCAAAGGTCGAGATGAGTTCTACTGTAGACATGACTGCATCATGATTGAGGTAAAACATTCAATATGCTATTTTCAATAGCTTGCACTTTAAAATTGGCTATAAAAGACATACCAATTTTTCATCTTATTAAACATAATCAATGAAACCGTAAAATTACTCATGTTACACAAGTATATTTGCATAAATCGTTTAGTAAATGACACCCGCTACTAACAAAATACCCTGTTTATCCACGCACTCTCATCCGTGCCATGAATTTTACCTCCAGAGAGCGACATAGATAGCTCTATCGGAACGGAACACATTACATCATGTATACTTTCACAGAATGATTTCAGAACTCGTACAGGTAACGCTACAAAAAGGAGTAGTTTACAGTGTGCTACAAATGTGTAGTTAAGTAGCGGATTTGAGATGGTATATACATTATTTGCGGTAGCAGCATAGGATATGTAATAGTGACTGCACCAATACTTCATCAAGTGGTAGATCTGCGGTAGATGACCGATATCAGCCTTTTTATAAGTGGACAAGCCAGAATGTGGAATCTACGACTTTTGGTATGCAATCCTTTGCGTGGTATCATCTTGTTCTTGGCTGGACAAGGTTGGTGTACAATTATTGCATGTGTGTTATCTTAGAATTTGACAGTAGTTGGTTTTCACTTTGAACTAAAACCAGATTTAAGATCTTTGTTCATGAATTTATAACTGTGTCATGATTTATGTAATTTTAACTTAACACTGCTTAAAGTTTCATTTTACTAAAATATCTATCACTATTTTCATATCATTTGAGTGTTGTTTTATGCAAGAATAATACGAACCAAAAGATCTGCCTTTGGACAGTTAGAAAATTGTACTTTTTTGAGCAAACCAAATTCCTGTTGTACCATAATACTTTTGCAATTACGATGACATTTTCATATATATTATCAAAATCAACATGATCAAGAAATTTATATTTTCTGCTTTGATCAAATTTAATTTAATTATATTACAATTTTTTATGATATCATATATGAATTTATAGGCCGTTATTTTAAAAGTAAATCTCCCGACATATACTGGGGTATGTGGGCTGGTCACATAAGCCGAATCAAATTGTTGTTGGCCCACATTAATCTTAGAAAGTAAGTTGCCAGAAATAATACGAAGCCTTGAAATATAGGCATAAGACGTGTAATCAAATACGGGCGTGAAAACTGATATTATCTAAGTGTCGTGCAAATAGAGTTCAATACTGTGACTGAGCTAAGTCTTAATATTGTAGTGAGTGCCAGGTTAGGGCAAATAAGTTCATATAAAATTTTGCCAATTACGATATCAAATACCCATAGAATAATGAACCCTAGCAATTGTCTGAAAACTGTCATTTTATATAGTTACCCGCATTATGATAATAGGAGCAACCCAAAGTTTATCATTCGTCAAAACTTAATTTCTCTTGGGAGATTTTAATAGGATTGACAGGAATATAAATCTCGCAAATAAGTATGTCTAATTCTGTAATTATTAAGGCAGTTGATAAATAAATGCGAAGTGCAAAAAAGACGTTCAATTCAAATTATAGTTCAATTCATTTAATCGTTAATGGAACGATATCAGTTCAGGAAAAGAGCCCTTCGCAGGTGTGCGTATTGGGATCCTTCAATAACACGTATGAATCAATAAGAAATCTTTAGAATTATTAAAATGAGAATACGGTTTTTAATTTTAGCACAAAAGGCAAATAATGTGCAGTTTATATTTTAGACACGATAAAGTGAGCTCCAATAATTTAATATTAATCAACCCATATCACTAAAAAGACTTTATTATCATATTATGTATGATAAAATAAACACTTTTAGATTAACACGTAAGATGTATGGAATTTCGGCAACATTTTCACTTTCACAATAATCCTCTGCTATTGCAGAAGAATTGTTGAAGAATAGGAAATTAATTCACACTTGCACTATTTATATAAGAGCATTTTATATTATTATTTATCTCGTCGAATATTAAAAATCAATTGCGTTTGGTAGGTCAGGACCCGCAGGAATTTTTACGACTCCGCTACGCTGCGTAATAAAAGCAATTTTACACCTTGAAATATGAAGATATGAAAACCTATTTTATGACAAATGAAACCCTTATTCAACAGAAATCGAAAGAATTGCCAACAAGATACAAGCCCAGCAAACACAAAAACGTTTTAAAAAGTTATATTTTGGGTTTTGGTTTAGGTATAAACGTTTTAATAACATTAAATGTCGGGTTATATAAAGGTCATAAAAATGTTTTAAAACGTTTGTATGAATACACACTGCGACAATATTCGAAAAATGTTTTCAAAACGTTATTGTAAACTTTTTTTGCAAACATTTTTTGCTAAATATTTTGTCAACACAAAAATGACATTATGTTAAAATATTTACAGTGGTTTATCAAAAATGTTTTTTAATGTTATACCCTTTATATACCCACTTTATATAACCCGACATTTAAACATTTTCTGACAACTTTTTATAACCTTTTGCGAATGATGTTGAAAACTTTTTGTATTTGCTGGGAGATCATTTATTTCCATAATTCACACAAATCACAAATATAAACAACTAGAGTAATTCCGATGCATTATTAAATAAATCCATCAGGTTTAAAACCATCACTGGGACAGACAAGATATAAATGATATGTAAAAAAGGAACATTCAACAATTAGGAATTCCAACATTATCTATTATAACACATGACACTTGATCACAAACTTTATTAATAGAGTCATTTGCAGGTGTGCCTAATTGATAGCTATTCTTAATTATAAAACGAATCGATTTCGAAATCTTAAAAGCTAGAAAATAATAATAGAAAAATATTCATGTGAAGTTCAAAAGGGTAATTAGCAGTATAACTAACTATTCTAAATCGATCAATACGTATAGAACCGTATATCATATAAAACCATGAAAGAAGCAATTGCCATTTTATTTGCAAGTTTCATTTAGATCAAGCTGCACATAATCATATTTCATAATATTATTGTGATATAATTTGTTTAAATGACTTGAGTGATTGATTGATTGATTTTATTGATCGATTGATTGATTGAATGATTGATTTTGGTTAGTTTGGTAATGATTAATTTTTGTGAGAATATCCGTAAACAGACATTGTTGTCATATTTGCTCTGATAGAATATTCTGCTGTTGCCGGTGATGATGGTGGTGATGATGATAATAATGAAATGGCGATGATGAGGATGATAACGATGACGACGACGAAGACTCACATTGTAAACATGTACATAAAAGATAATAATGTGATGCAATGCTATTAAATGAGACGGCGTTCAGCAAATGGACATTTTGAGATAACCAAAATATACATAATGAGTGTAGGAGATCCTTTTATAGGTGAAATCATACAAGACTTTCCTTGATATCTCCTCTTATAATTATTTTTTATTGTATTCGGTAGGAAGGTATATAGACAAGCGCGAAGTGCTGAGAAATTTGGCCACGACAGGTGGAAAAGAGCAACCCATTGACACACTTGAGCAATTGCCATTTTATTTGCAAGTTTCATTCAGATCAAGCTGCACATAATCATATTTCATAATATTATTGTGATATAGTTTGTTTAAATGACTTGAGTGATTGATTGATTGATTTTATTGATCGATTGATTGATTGAATGATTGATTTTGGTTAGTTTGGTAATGATTAATTTTTGTTAGAATATCCGTAAACAGACATTGTTGTCATATTTGCTCTGATAGAATATTCTGCTGTTGCCGGTGATGATGGTGGTGATGATGATAATAATGAAATGGCGATGATGAGGATGATAACGATGACGACGACGAAGACGAAGACGAGGATGATGATAATGATCATATAACTTGATAAATATGCAAATTGTCAGCAGTTTTTACATTTCGCCAGATGTTAATGCCTAGATATGATTTGATAAAACAAAACAAAAAAGCATGGAGGAGGAAATGAAATAGAAAGCATTACAGTTAAAATATATTTCATTGGTATCTCAAATAATCAGTAAAGGCGAAACTGCTCCGATTATTGTTATTCGTTGTGATAACCATCAAAATGAAATTGCAAATGTTATATCAGCACTCACAGGAAAGCTCAAGAGTAAGCTAAATAATACAGTGAATGGCCGCAGGTGTAAAATAATGTTTTTAGGCAGGGAATAATCTAATGAAAATAATATAGGAAAAAGTACAGGAAGACCGTAATGTGAATATATATGTAATATCAATGCAAGACGTCAATTGATGTAGATCAGAATTACCAGTAATACATCAGAATTACCTGCAGTAATACAATAAACTGTAAAAAACATTTCCAAATTATAGTGAAGAAAATTAAATTTTTTTAAGGGAGATTTTCACAGTAAGGTTGCGATTTAAAAAAAGATAAAAACAACAACAAACAAACAACAACAATAAAAAACAACGAATGAAATATCATAAGAAAGATTCGCAAATTAGGAAATTAGGCGTAATGACCAGGTGTGAACAAATGGAGCTTACTGCTAATAATAAACTCGAGCGAGCTAATTCTGGTTGCAATGGTTATACTTATGTATAGGCTGAAAATATCATATTAACGGAGAAAAAAACCCATAATGAGCAACAACATAACAATGGACATTCTGAATGTGTGTAGGTGGTAAGCGTGACACATGGAATATTTCCCTTATTGTTGTTTTTCCAACTGTTCAAATATTAAGCGGACGTCAAAATCTACACTTTCCCCCGGTCTTCACGAACCCTTTCTATGCCCCTGCAAAAAAATTAATTCAATTTAATTTGTCGTTATCTGAAATATTTTATCAAGAAGAGAAACGCTTCGAGTATAATTATTTGTTATGAGAAATACCAGAAGTTAATTACGGATACCTCGGGAGGAATACTCACATTGTAAACATGTACATAAAAGATAATAATGTGATGCAATGCTATTAAATGAGACGGCGTTCATCAGCAAATGGAAATTTTGAGATAACCAAAGTATACATAATGAGTGTAGGAGATCCTTTTATAGGTAAAATCATACAAACTTTCCTTGATATTTCCTCTTATAATTATTTTTTTTATTGTATTCGGTAGGAAGGTAGACAAGCGCGAAGTGCTTGAGAAATTTGGCCACGACAGGTGGAAAAGACCAACCCATTGACACACTTGATCATTCCCATCAGGAGTGGAATCACGATGTTGATACGAAATAGTAATACATACAGGAAACTCGATTCATCAAACCCTGTTTCAAATTCTGAAAAGTTCAACCAAAGTTCTCAAATACAATAACAACACAACCACCATTGGAATATATTTTAGTTATTTTACATAATTTCGAGCAAAAAGTAAATTCGCGAGTAATGAAGTGCTTCTCACTGTCACATCAAAGACACCGCATATCAAAATGGAAATGGCAACAAAGAAGGTGATAGATCTTTAAAATGACAAACAATACCAAGCTTGTGAGAAAATTCTGCATTCCCTCCATTCAGCTTAAAAGATTTCACAAAAGCCTCCTTTTTCATGACAATGTTTGTCATGCACTAAAAGATCGTGCTTCGTTACTGATAAATTATTCAGACATAACGTAATAGAAAATAAACCTGACGTGATTTAAACAGACAATCACCTTCACATGCTAACTATTACATAGACATGTTCAATGTAATTAATATTATAACCAATATGTTTTCATACGTTTGCAGTGAACAATGACCACTTTTTAGGTATTTGTCATAACGAGAAAACTTACGAAAATCATTACATTTCAGAATCTGTTCGTAGAGAATTTCTTCCATTGCTAATTAGCAGCGGATACCTGTTTTTTAAGCAGACCAATTGTAAAACTACCTTCAAAGTTAATATACAGTATTTGTCATGTTATTTACATGTGGATACTCCAGTTTACTTTGGGAGTAGTTCAATATAGAAGTGTACTTCCCACGCCAAAACGCTGTATATAATATGTTCCCAATACATATTGTAGCACATAACTTGGTAGCACTAGCACAGATGTGGTAAGAATGAAACAGTATCTGTGTTTGCCTCCTGCAATATGAGTCTGCAGGTGGTTACTGGTTTTTTGAGATACTGTAAATGCTTAAAACTACATCTCATATCTGAGATTAAGATTTCGATATTTATTTTCCTGTGTGCTATTTCTTCTTTTATTACAACGTTTCTTATTTGTTAGTTACGCGATTTATCCATGTGAGTGACCAATTAAAATACAGCTTCTAAATAGTTGGGGATATAGGTGTCATATGGGTTATAAAGCAACTAAGATCAAATGATGGCCCAACAATTAGGTTAAACCGTTTGGTAGTCTATTTCAGCTTTCCGCAAGTCGAATGCACACCTGGGGGTTGAAATAAAGTCATTAGAATGCTTCATATTCGTGTTTATTATGTACATTTGGAATTCTGTAATACAACTGATAAATATTATTGAACTTATATATATTCTAGTTGTTGTACTTTATTACCTAAATGATTGATGCACCAACGGTTCACACATTCTGTATTATACTTCTCTTAACATCCACTTGCATTATGAACAATTTGAAAGGGGACTTCAACCGAGGGATGACGTATATTTTTAAATATTGTATAGGTATTATATGTGATGTGATCAAGCAAAATAAGTCGGAAGTTGGATTGATTTTCAGATATAACCAAACAAAGACAATAATTTCTTTTGTTGCATATTGTTTTGGAAACACTTCAACTGCTCATATATTTGGAACTAAATGTTCAATTTCAATGGGGTTTCCTGCAAAATGTAGCTTTGCAGATGGATCACACATGCATGTCAAAATCTGAAAATTGAATATCCCAATTTCAGACTGATTTTGCATGATCACAATAACATAATATCGATAGCGATTTCAATATTATTATATTGAATGTGAAAACTATGTTCACTTACTCAGTCGTAGTAAAAGATCTAACTTCTGTAAACTTCGTATAAGTGCCCACAATATCATGATTGAAACGGGTCGCCATTCTACACCTCGTATTCCACCTGAAAATAGGATTTGTACTAAATGTGATCTTGATGAACCCAAGGATGAATATCATTTTATTATGAAATGTAAAGCCTATGATACTATTCGTTACTTGCATGGTTCGCCATTATGCACTATATGGGAGAGCCTCGAACTGGCAGCATACATGAAAGGAAGAATTACGTAACCTTACACAGAATGTTATATGACCGGTTCAATTTCCATTCATGTATGCTGCCAGTTCGAGGCTCTCCCCGCACATAGTGCATAATGGCGGAACCGTGCAAGTGGCGAATTAGACAGGGTTTTCTGTCTGATATTAAGTCTATTTTGAATACCACAAACTTAAATAACTATGATATTTTTATTGCTTATATGGGTGCTAAAGATAATGATATTTTACAAATTGTGTGTGCTTATATCAATGCAGCTTTTACTGTTCGTTCAGGTATTACATGTTAATGTTTATTCATAGTAGTGTTTCTTGTTTTCATACTGTTCTTTGTATTTGTTTTCTGACTATACCTAGTTGTGTGGTAATTGTCAATAAAGACCACATAGGTCATTGAATCTATTTTGTTTATATGATAACATTTCTGATACACACGTATAGTAAAATTGCTGCAGAACTTTGCAAAGGCATCGTCAAAATATTGGTACTAAACGAACTTGACATGTTTTTGCGTCTCTGCTATTTGAAACGAGATATGCTGTTTTGTTTCATTTCGAACAATACAAAGATAACACATTCTAAGTTTTCCATGCAACATATGAGAGGGTTATGTCACGGATTACGCAAACGGTCAATATCCTGGTAATTTGGTTTAACTCAAAATTCCTCGCGAATTATTTCGCACATTGTATGCTATAAGCCCGGGCTATAAGCCGGCTTTATCAAAATGTTTATACGGTGTGCAAACTGCCACAGTAATTCATTTCAAATATAATGACAAAGGTAATCTGTGCATTACAGTTCAGTATTAGGTGTGTCGCAAACTTTGACGGGTGTATGTAATAACAAAAGCTTATGGTTATAGATGTACAAGAAGGTTATACATGTTATATGAAAGAGCGGGAGAAATATTAGATATAAATATAAGTCTTGCAACAGAGGATTTCTCTTTCATATCGCTGTTTGAATATGGAATATCATTTTGGGATGCTTTACAGGGATCAAGTTTGCACATTTTGAGCAGAGATTGGAGTATCAATGATACGGTAAAGGACATACAAAAAATGAAGGTTTCTTACAAATGAAAAATTTTCTTGCGGGAAACAGAAAACACATTAATAGCAAAAACAACTAATACAATGATGGAAAAGAGGAAAAGAAGAGAAAGACGAAAAGAAAAGGACAAGAAGTGGAGGAGGGGAAGGATAAGAGGGTAGAAGAAAGGTAGAAATCCGGGTAGAAAAAGAAAAAGAAAAAAGAAATATGATGATAATGAGGATGATGGTGCAGCAGGAAGACCTGCAACAAATATTTACGGAAAAATTACTTTGTATTATTTTAGTGCTATTATTAGTATAATATGTTTAGTCCCAAATAGGCAGAGCTCACAACAATATCACGAGGTGAAAAAAAAATACAAACAACCAAATTACCTCAGAAGTGTGTTTTTAAGTGTATCTTATCAACGGAGGCAATAAATTGGAGCAGTGAGGTTTAAAACACGTAAATAACAGCAAAAAATACCTGCAATTTGTGGATTTTAATAGTGAAAATGATTATAAGGAAGGACATTTTGATGTTTTTGATCAAGGAAAACTGCTTCGGTAGCATGCACTTAAATAAAAATAAACTTCACAGCTTCCTAAAACACTTCAAGATCTGGAACAATGTGTCTTGCCGTGGGGTTAATTTTTCTGCCGTCACAACGTTTTACTTTTCCTTCCGTGACGTATCTAAAGCCAAAGTTTTCTAGGTCAAAAGGAATAACCACAATAATATAATGTTTAAGGGTCCGACTAAACAATGCTTTATTCCTCAATCATAGGATTTAAATTATCTCAATGTTGTAGGAAAATACTGGAAGGGAGCCAAATTAGTTCGAATTTTCTATCGACCATCGATGCTTTGTCGATCATTATTATTTATATAAAAATGATTAATTATGATCTGTGCATGTAATGATATTGGCCAACAAATTTACCACTAGTTCTGATTAATTAGGTGATAGTTCATTCATTTCAAGCATCGAAGCAGCATAGAAAGGTCGTTGTTCCAAATATATATTTATAAATACGTTTTATAAATACGCACGTGACCACCTCCGCGCTGCCATAACAGCTTGTAGACAGTAAGTCTCGAAGTGACCTTCTACATAGCGGATGGCCTTCCTATGCAATTGAATGTAAATGCGGAACAACATGGGACCACTATGCAGCAAAATGGTCTATTTTGTTCAACTTTGTGATTATATTGTAAACGTTTCCGTTGTAGAGTATTTATTTTTGTCGTCAAATACTTTTAAAATGTTGTTTTTGATAACATAGTACAAGTTCGGAATCCCCCCATGTGCAACAGTTTTGCTATTCAATTAATACTAAAACTTGATGATATTTATCTACAGAGTTCCTATCTTTTTCTGCATAGTGGTCAATGCATGATGATTTGGCATGTCGTGCCCATGGGTCACGTGCGTATTAACGTATTTATAAAAAATAATCGAAGTATACTGCTAAGTGGACTTGAATTCAGCCGACGCCGGTGCAGCGTTCAGACCTGGCGACACCGTTCATCTTTCGCGCAAAGTCTCTTTTGTGTACGCACCCGCAACGTCATTTATGTCTTGCCACCGACATCTAGGGGGCGGAGGAAAAGAGCAGGGATAGCAAGATTAATGTGAACGTTGGGGATGCCATGCCGTTTAAACTATATGGGTCAAAATTTGTATCGTCTAAAACAAATTCACAACAATTACACATTTTGATTTTTCTTATTTGATTCAAATATTGCAGAGAATTTGCTGAATGCACCTTTTTGTTCTTCACCGTTTTGTTTGTTTTGTTGTAATCATTTCCGTCGCATCTATTGGATAACATCTCCATTTTTGCTAATCCCATAATACCTTAATGGAGTAGGGTAATTTGAAGTGTAATGCTAAAACCGATGATATCATTATTGCACAGCGATTGTGATGTATAAGATTTGTCATAAATAGCAGCATGTTGTATGTTGAACTTCTCTTTCAAGGTAGAGTAGGTTAGGTATTTCCTAAACACCTACTTCCATTAGCGAAATTGATATAAATTACGAACCTGAGTAGGGTATGTCCTCGTGGCCCAGTACTGCATTACGTGATACGATGAATCCAAATCAGTCTCTTGTTCAGTGATTTTTTCATGTGTTACTTTCAATAGCTTGCACTTTAAAAACCCGATATTATATTAAAGCTTCACCAACTTTGTACAACCCATTTCAAAAAATTTAACAATTTATTTTACGTAGAAATTGTGCACCAGTTTTGGTCATAAAACATAATCAATTTAACCGACATGTTACTCATTTGCTCACGCATAATTATTCCATATAATCTGTCATATATTCCGTCAATTGTTTAGGTTTAGTCAATGACCCCCACTACTAACAAAATACCCTGTTTATCCATGGACCCTGATCCGTGCCATGAATTTTAGCTCCCAGCGAGCTACGTAGATAGGAACACATTACATCATGCTTGCACACAATGATATCAGAACTCGTGTAGGTTACACTACTACCATCAGCTGAACCATGAGTAGTTGCAGTATGCTACAAATAATGTGTAGTTAAGTAGCAGATTTGAGAAGGTATAGATCAGCACTAGCAGCATAGGATATGTAATAGTAACTCCAGCAATACTTCATCAAGTGGTAGATCTACGGTAGATGACCGATGTAAGCCTTTTTATGCAGCATAAGTGGACAAGCCAGAATGTGGATTCTACGAATTTGTATTTTGGTATGCCATCTCCTGTGTTGTATTGCACTGCTCTTGGCTGCACTAGGTTGGTGTACAATATTGTGTGTCATCTTAGAAGTTGATAACAGCTGTTTTTCACTTTGAAATAAAATGAGATTTTACCTTTGTTCTTGAATGTAAGAATGGTTGTTTTATGTAAGAATAATACGAGCCAAGGGTTCTACCTTTAAATGTATCCGTTTTCTACATGCGCCAATGAAATTGTTTACGTGCATATAATGGTTTCATAAAATCAACACAATAGAAATATTTTGTTATTATAAAATACGCATCTCTGTGTTTAAGCCAGAAACGTTGTTGTTGTTGTCAATTAAGCAACTGAAAATTATTTTAACAATATGTTAGCGCTATGTTTATGTTGTAACAAATATTTAGAAAATAAACTGGTTAATCTTATTAGCCAAATCCAAGATTTATTACTCACGGAACTGAGCTTTCGCCATCTTGTCTGATGCCCTGATCATAGATAAACTGGTCCACTGCTTTTCCCGCGAAACTTGGTTGCTAACGACGCGTCATCGTTACCCGGAAGTGAGGTTGAATAGCAGTGGGTAATAATACATGATCTAGAAAGTATGCACCCTTGTCACGGTTGATTGAGTTCTTGCCTCTCTTTCTGATTTGGATTGCCTCCCGGACTCTTCTTGTGAAGCCATTTGAGTCTCTATCGAGTAATTTGGCCCCTCCTAGTCGATGGCATAATTTTCTTGCGCTATGTGTTCACTTATTGCCGATTTGTGCTGTTCTGTGGTGGAAAGCTTTCTGCTAGCATTAGTGAAATTTTAGTTGCAATCTTTTCTGCGTCTTTTTGATGCTCGTCCTTCCTTACCCGAAATGGCCTATCAGTCTCTCCTATAGGATTTATTACACCCTTTGCACGGGATATTTAATTTCCTGAATATTTTGATTAAGAAATAAGATCAAACAGGATTTGGTCCATATTGAAAATGACATATAAAATATGCAAAACAACGCTTAAAACCATACAATCAATTACCATGCTGGTGGTTTAGCTCCTCCATCGAGTTCACCACCATGTAGTTTAAATTATTGAGTAAATGACAGCGGGTTGAAGACCACACATTACCGTGTCGGCGGGCAAATAAATGTTGTATACTAAAGGAACGTTAAACCATTAAATTCTGGTTGAGGGAATTTCAATAACAAATAAAACGTTGATCACAAAGTTTAGCTATGGGTAGTGTGCAGGTGTGCATAATTCGGAGCTGTCGACAACGTGTGAGCCGTTCCCGCAGCGCAGATTCAGGAATGAGCAAATTGTACTTTTTTGATATGTCGTTATCAAACTAAATTCCTTGTGTACCATAATACTTTGAAGACACGATGCCATTTTCAATAGATAATTAAATGTCAATGAAAAAGTAATCGAGTACGGAATTTCTATATTTGCCATCAGAATCGGGGTTAACAAGAAATATAAATTTTCTGCTTTGATAAAATTTAATTTAATTGTTATTTGAAAAGTTAATCTGCCGACATGTACTGGGGTATGTGGGGCAGGTCACATAAGCCGAAACAAATTGTGGTTGGCCTACATGTTTTTGAATCTCAGAAATTAAGTATAGGCTTAAGACGTGTAATCAAAATGCTGGTGCGAAAACTGATATTATCTGTGTCATACAAACGGAGTAAAATACCATGACATGACTGAGCTGGGTTATATCTGTAATCAATGCAGATACGTTATGTCAAATTTTGCTTTTCTATCATTGTGGAGATGACTATCAAATAACCATGAAATAATGAACTACAACAATTGTCAAAAAACTTAGTTACCTTAATTATGATTATAGGAGCAAAGTTTAATATTCCTCAAAACTTTGGTGCAACAACCTATGTTATGACAAATGGAAAAAGAACAGAACTCGGAAAAATTGCTTACAAGAGTAACTACAGTAACTAGAGGGCCTTACATTTATATACAAATACGGCTATACCTGAATTGTTATCGGTGTACATGTACTTCAAGCTGCGAAACGGCTGGCCCTATGTTTTAGCGTTTGGGGCCTTGTGCCCATAATATGTGACATATTGGACTCATATATACATATTACAATACAATGCCAAAGTGCTATCAGTATACCAAATCTAAGCCCCAAAGCTACTTTATTTGCTGAGAAACGACCGGCCCTTTGTTTTAACACTTGTGGCCCTGGACCCATAATATTTTACCTACGGGGCTCATGTACATACGTGCAAGGTACAATGTTCAAATTCTATCAGTATAAAAACACGGAGTGCGTAAGCTGCTTTATTTACTGAGAAAAGTCCAGCCCTTTGTTTTAACATTTGGGCATCTGGGGCCCCTAGCCAAAATGGGCAAAAGGCATATCAACAAGTTAGGGCCCATATGTGTGCCACATATGCGCCCTAAGTGCCCTTGTAGTTTTAGAGCTAGCCTTGCCAATCTGTTGCCCTTTATTTCATTATTTCAACATATGACACATGGAGGCCTTGTATACTTGTAAATATTAAATACCACTGGGGCTTTATTTGATGAGAAACGACATGCTTTGTATTTTACATTTGAGCCCCTGGGGCCCGTGACCAAGATGATCAAAAGGCACATTTACTGGGTAGGGCCCATAAGTGTATCACATATGTGCCCTGGGGCCTTTGTAGTTTTAACTCTAGAATTGGCAGAATGATATGTTTTATAGGAGGAGGAGAAAGAGGAGAAGAAACCACAGGATAACAATATTCCCTGCATGCGAGTATAATTCCTTAAATCTCTTATGATGATAATGATGACGGACGATGATGATTATGAAGCTGACGAAGACGAAGACGAAGACGACGACGGTGTTGATGATACTGATTAGGATCGGCTGGTAAATATCAGCAAATTGTCAGCAATTCATAGATTTTGTGTTGACATAAAAATGAAAGAGAAATATTATTATTACAGTTAAAATAGAATATGTTTCATTGTATTTCAAATGACCACCAGTAAAACTGCTAGCAATTTTGTTATTCGTTGTGATAACAATCAGAATTAAATTACAAATGTTATATCAGCACTCACAGGAAAGCTCACGAGTAAGGTAAACAATACTGTGAATGGCCGCAGGTGTAACATGATGTATTTTAGACAAAGGAATTCAAATGAAAATAATGGGGAAAAAGGAAAACCGTGGTGTGGATATTCATGTAATATCACTGCACTGCTAGACATCGGTTTGTATAGATCAGAATTAACAAGAATACATTAATACAATAAACACTGAAATAATTTAAAATTACAGCCATCTGGTTGTAAAACCAAGTTACTGTGAAGAAAATTAAAATGTTTTAAGGGAGATTTTCACATTAAGGTTAATATGGAATTTATAATTGGATGATAAGAAGATAAATATTCGATATTTTGCATAAAAAAGTCTGGGTTTGGCCACGTTTACCCAGATAACAGAAATAAGCTAATATTGTGGCAATGATTGTGGCAATGGCTTTACACAAACACAAATTCCAGCTGTGTGGGTGGTGATGTGTGTGAGTTTTGGGTGGAGTTGGCAAGGGGATCTGGAGTTGGTGGTAGGAGATGTTTCCGAGCGAGCAATGTATTTTATCATTACGTACGCGATTCATATTTGTTTCACTTTATTTCACTTGCCAGGGAACATGCTGCTAATTATTGCCCCGGTTAACCCTTACGAGTTAATTCTGGCTGCAACGGAGAAAATCATATGATGAAAAATAACATAACACTAGATGAATGTGGTAAGGGTGACACATAAAGTATTTGCCTTCGTATTTTCTTTTAAGCTTTTAATAGTAAATGAACGCCGAAATCTACACTAGCCCCTATCTCTCTCTCTCTCTAAGGTGGATCGTATGAGAGTATGCCATCAAATGCGGTCAGCGGCAGCCCTGGTAGCCTCAGTGATGCTCAGGCCTGTGATAATTTTGATGTCGTCAAGCCAGCTCGCTGCAGGTCTGCCTCTCTTGCGTTTTCCCTCAACCATTCCTTGGACAATTGTTTTCTGAAGGCAGTGATGTCTGGTGATGTGGCCAACGTAAGATAACTTTCTAGAAATGATATCGGCTCGCAAGGTCTTCTGAACTCCAAGCTCTTGAAGAACCCACTCATTTGTTTTCGCAGTCCATGGAATCCTCAGGATTCGTCGATAGCACCACAGCTCAAAAGAATCCAGTCTCTTCCTGTCCGATAATTTCATCGTCCAGGATTCAGATCCATATGATGCCACAGCAAATGCTGTTGATTTTAGCAAACGAACCTTGAGGGATGGAGGAAGTTTACTTTTCCACAGTTTGGTCAGGTTTGAGACTACACCTCTAGCTATTGCCAATCTTCGTTTTATCTCCTGGGTGCAGTCACTTTTGGTGTTAATGATGGAACCCAGAAATTCAAAGCTTTCCACCTCTTCAATGACATCACCCTCTAAGGAAAAGTTTGCATCTGTATCATTTCGTCCTGTGTCTACAATCATGACTTTCGTCTTCTTTGTGTTCAAGAGCAGTCCCCTCTGCTCACTTGCCGATTGTTTTGCTTTCAATAGATCCATTATTCCTCTTTGCTACTGCAAACCAGGGTTGTGTCGTCTGCATATCTGAGATTTGTGATCCGCTGACCACCTATGGTAACACCTCCTCCAAAGTCTTCCAAAACATCTCTCATGATGCTCTCAGCATAGATGTTGAAGAGCGGAGGAGACAAAATGCACCCTTGTCTCACACCTCTGCCAATTTGGAACCACTCTGAGTCACCTCTACTCGTCCTGACTGAAGATTGCTGATCCTGGTATAGCGTACTGATGAGCTTCACCACGTGACCGGGGAATCCCATATCCCCCATGATGTTCCATAGGTCTTGATGGTTGACACAGTCAAATGCCATGCTGTAATCGATGAAACAAAGGTAGAGTGGAATGGAATGTCCTCTGCATTTTTCAATGATATTTCGCATATTGACAATTTGATCCCTGGTGCCTCTTCCTGCTCTAAACCCGGCCTGTTCGTCTGCTATCGCAGTCTCGAGCCTCTGCCTTATTCTGTTGTTGATGATCTTGAGAAAAGTTGCTCTTTTGGTGATACAAGTTAGAACAATGGGGGTGGGACATTTTGTTGTAGAAAACCAAAATTATCAAGATGGGTGTAAAAGATCAAACATTTCCTTTTTATGTGAAATCACACATATCTCAAATATCTTGAAGTTGGTATCCTTCTTTATGTAACCGGCATCAGAATGGTTGGTCTTAATAATAAGGTTAGGGTTTGAAATGTTAGGACTTAAGGTATATGATTATTTACCATGTTTATTATTTTGTTTATTTTGATTATGTCATTCTTAATTAATATAGATTTTTGGTTTCATATCAAATCATATTTCTATCTGTAGTGTAATTAATCGATCATAATCATCATCAAGTAATCTTATTTTCCATCGTAATCATTATTGTCTTTAAAACTGTTTTTAATAGATCATGGTTTATCTTTAATTTGAAAAGGTCATTTACCTCATGAACACGCTGCATCCTTTGATTCTCAAGTTTATGAGTACTTTAAATGTTTATGTCTTCATTGTTTATTGTCTTTCATTCATAGAAGTTTTAAGAGCACTTTAGCAATTGATTCCTTATATGAGTGTGTATTGTTATCCTAAAAACTTAAGTGTGGTGTAATTTATTACCACTTATCTTTTGGCTTGAGATGGTAGGTGATGTACTTATGAATATTCATGAGAAAGTTTTATCTCTTTAACAGGTTATGTATTGTTAAGAGTAGTCGTAAGGTAAATGCTTAGTTAAGGTTATTATTTATGCTGTTGTAGAGATGGTACTTAAGTTGGTTTTCAAGTGTTTTTCTGGTGAGCTTGCCCCTTAGTTAATTTATTTTTCACTTCCATCCGAGCATCGAACTGATAAACATCAAACCTTCCATCTTAGCTTCCAACTGGTCAACATCAACAACTTAATCTTCATATCATATTATTACTATTATTAATTGCATCCATCTTCTTCAAGAATATTGTTTCTGCGTATCATCATATTATATTATATTAAAGCCGGAGCATAACAGCGTATATATCTTCAAGTTTCCATCTGTGTGTATTTTATTTTGTGTAACGGGATTGGACATTTATTATCGCCCGAGTAAGCCCCTGGATCCAAAGTTGAACAAAAAGAAAATTACCCTAAAAATCTCTACCGTTACATTGGCGCCCAACGTGGGGCTAAAAATTGGCGATAACTTTTCTTCAACAAATTGGATCAGGGCACCCACGACCCTTGGACTACATCATGATAACTGACATTATCTCCCGGCTGGAAGCCCTGGAAGCTGAAGTGAATCATCTTCGTCACCTCCATCACTTTAGACAACGTTCATCTCCTTCAGGACCAACATATCTTGCACATCAAATATTCGGACATGTAAAGTGGTTCAACGTCAAGGATGGTTATGGTTTCATCACCCGTGATGACACCAGAGAAGATGTGTTTGTGCATTGGCGAGGTATTACCAGGAACAATCCCGCGAAAGTTGAGGCGAGTGTAGGCGACGGTGAAGCAGTTGTATTTGACATCGTGCTTATTCCAGGACGCACTCCTGAAGCCATTCATGTCACCGGCCCTGGAGGCGTATGTGTTCTTGGAAGTAACTATGCCACGGACAGACCATGCTTCAGCCATAGTGTCCAGCATCAATCTGTTACGCAAACTGATCCAACTGATGAAAGTCATGCAATTGAGCCTGAAAGTGAAAGGGAATCTGACTCTGAACCTGATCATGTCGAGAGTGATGATGATATGTTTGAATATAACTCTGACGATTTCCCGTGTGACACTAGTGATCAAATATCTGAACACTCTGTACCTGATAACTTGCCGCCAGCTGATGATATTGCTCCCATTGTTGACATTTCTCCTGAAGATCCATCATCTGAACCATCTGAATCTGATTCATGTAGTGCCTCTGAACTGAATGACACACCAGCTGCAGCTACACTTGATAATCACCTGGTTAGTGAACATGATAAAATTGCTATGTCTGACGCTTGGGAGAAATTGAGTAACTTACAAACTGATGATTGTTGTGACCAGTTACTGGACAGAAAGTTTAATTTTCTTATATTGTGTCAACTTGAGGATATTTCACGTCGTGTCCCATCCCAAGATATTTTGGAAGTACTGTTATGTTTATGCCAACACCTTCTAGAAATTGACCACCATGGACATCTTACTAATATTATACCACCATTTGTGACTGTACTTAGGAAGTATTATTCTTTTCGTCCATCTGGATATAATGTTATAAACACTCACCCCTCGCATCGCACTTTGTATAACCCATCTGAACCAACTCTCACAGACTCTGAAATCGCGAATGCAACAAGTGCCAACGCAAATAAGATCTTCTGCAACCATCAACATACTAACTTGGAACAATATGGACATTTGCTTGATAAATTATGTCACCTATTTTACATTAGTAAGGAACAAGAACTCATCACCACTACATTATACAACTGTTATCGGAGATGGAAGGTATATTATCAGCGAGCAGCAGAACAACAAAAGTAAACTGACTTTTGAAAAACACTTCAAATGACATTCTAATACAACAAATTTCAAATTATTGTGCGATCTACATATTTTTGTCATCTGAATAATAATATCATTCAAAGACTGACTCTATCAAAATATCATAATGAAGTGTATGTTGCTAAAATCTACATCAAAGTTCAAACATTATTGTCATCATGTCTTAAACTGTCATAATTATATAAATGTCGAGGACGCCATTTCCTCGCAGCAGAGTTGAAAGTAGCTGTCACCCCTGAGTAACTTTATAATTATGTTTGTCAGATAATGTGTTTTAAATGCTTCATTTTATGATCATGATTAAGTTTGTTGTCGTCTTTGTGTACAACTTAAATTCTTAAATCATTATTTTAGAGGTGTTTATCATGTTCATATATATAGTTTTGCAAAGAGTAAGTTTGAAGACGTGCACTTATTCAAACTTAGTTCCTCTTTCAAATTAAGAGTTGCGGTCCTCTTTTGCGATTCTATTATTATGCTCATAAAAATCTGAGTATGTCATGGCATTTTATTAATTATATTATTGCTTTGAGTTTAAAGCCATTGTTTACTTCACTATTTTATTTCACTCCATGTTTTATGTAGGCCAAATAAGGAGTTAAGTTGAGCATAATAACTGTTCACATCCAATTTCTCTTAAAAACAGAGTTTTTGATAGTCTCCTGTTATTTTACATGTTTATTGATTTTCATTATGCAAACTGATGTTTTATTAATTGATTTGAACAGGTTTCCAAACTAAACCTATTGTTGTGGTATTTTGTGTTTTGGCATATTTTAGATCATTACCAAAATTGATCCAATTTGCATGCAATTGTCAATCCAAAATTATCATCAAATCATCTGAATATTCGTGTTTGGCATCAGTTATTTAAACGAAAGCATTTTTCATTTCCATCATGATACCATCTTGAGTAATTTGCCAACCAATTTATCTCATAATTTATTTTTCTTTAAACATGTCATTTGATATGAACTATAAGTTATGAGCTTTAACATTGTGTTCTATTATTTTGTTCAATAATCATATCATAAAGATTATGGTTTGCTAGGATTGTTTGAAGAAGTTATATTTAAGGACCTATTTGGTTCACTATTTTGTTTGAGTAGTGTAGGTTTTATAAATTAAACCTATATTTTATTAATTATATTTTTGGCATGAGGATCACAGGGAAAAGATGATCTTAATTTGCGCAACATGTCATCACATTTTTTTTCCAAATAGCTGCTCACCAAATGTTTTATTATTTTATGATATCATGTCTCATTCATCATCATGATATCATCCTGTATCATTATCATCTACATGAAAGAGTTATGTGTAGAACCATCAATCATTGTGTTCTATTTTGTTCTTGATTTCATTGTCAGGAATATTAATGATTAGTTAATTATGTATCCTCCATCTTAAGTTCATTAAGGTCATAATTATCTTGTCATCTTATATAATTTGCTTGTTTTCCATCGTATTCATGCAAAGTTATTCACTTGTTTATTTTTTGATCTGTGTCATTTTCACATGACGAAATTAAAAGTAGAATCTCAAAAATGTATTCTATATTGATGTAGGCCTTTATTTTCTTTCAAATTAGCTTGTTTTCATTGCATTCATGGCATTGTGAAGTTTGGGTTTCTTCCAAAGTGTTAATTGGTTTATCATGAAAAGTTTCTTTTGATTTCTAAGTCAGATTTGGATGTGGTCATGAAAGTCATAAAAGTTGAAGTGATGGTTATTGATTATTTTGTATTGTTTTGTATTACAGCAAAGTGTACCTTTTGGATTTCATACCAAATTAGCAAGTCATAAATGCACTTGAAATTGAAAAGAGATAGTTACATCACTTACGTATGTACATGTATTGGATTATTATGTTTTTGTTGAAATTTGTAACATTCAAATTATCATCTTCCAAATTTCATGTAAAATGCCGCGGACGTCATTTTCTTTGCAGCAGGGGTGAATGTAACCGGCATCAGAATGGTTGGTCTTAATAATAAGGTTAGGGTTTGAAATGTTAGGACTTAAGGTATATGATTATTTACCATGTTTATTATTTTGTTTATTTTGATTATGTCATTCTTAATTAATATAGATTTTTGGTTTCATATCAAATCATATTTCTATCTGTAGTGTAATTAATCGATCATAATCATCATCAAGTAATCTTATTTTCCATCGTAATCATTATTGTCTTTAAAACTGTTTTTAATAGATCATGGTTTATCTTTAATTTGAAAAGGTCATTTACCTCATGAACACGCTGCATCCTTTGATTCTCAAGTTTATGAGTACTTTAAATGTTTATGTCTTCATTGTTTATTGTCTTTCATTCATAGAAGTTTTAAGAGCACTTTAGCAATTGATTCCTTATATGAGTGTGTATTGTTATCCTAAAACTTAAGTGTGGTGTAATTTATTACCACTTATCTTTTGGCTTGAGATGGTAGGTGATGTACTTATGAATATTCATGAGAAAGTTTTATCTCTTTAACAGGTTATGTATTGTTAAGAGTAGTCGTAAGGTAAATGCTTAGTTAAGGTTATTATTTATGCTGTTGTAGAGATGGTACTTAAGTTGGTTTTCAAGTGTTTTTCTGGTGAGCTTGCCCCTTAGTTAATTTATTTTTCACTTCCATCCGAGCATCGAACTGATAAACATCAAACCTTCCATCTTAGCTTCCAACTGGTCAACATCAACAACTTAATCTTCATATCATATTATTACTATTATTAATTGCATCCATCTTCTTCAAGAATATTGTTTCTGCGTATCATCATATTATATTATATTAAAGCCGGAGCATAACAGCGTATATATCTTCAAGTTTCCATCTGTGTGTATTTTATTTTGTGTAACGGGATTGGACATTTATTATCGCCCGAGTAAGCCCCTGGATCCAAAGTTGAACAAAAAGAAAATTACCCTAAAAATCTCTACCGTTACATTTGTAATAATGATACGGAGTGTTTTATAGTTCATTTTCTAACTTGTATCACCAAACATGCAACTTTTCACTAATTTTCGTTGATGTAAAAAGTGGTTCATTTGCTTTAATTATATGCAGATTTTTAAGTTAATGGCAATAGAGAATTGAAGTGAAGACCACATGAACGTTAATGGCCAAATATTTTCGATACTACTGTGGCATCGCCAAATCTGCAAAGACTTTAATATCAGTAGCAAGTTGGACAAGCGCGAAGACCTTGAACAAATTTGTCCTGGGCGGAAAAGCGCAACACATTGATTTTGATTTTGTAAAATATGAAACTTGGTTCAAATAAAACCGTTTGGAAAGTTCTAAAATAAAATAAAGCCTTATAAAAAATAGTGTTATTTTGTTCTTTTACATTATATTCGAAAAAAGCCACCAAAATTCACGAGTCATGAAATGTTACTTAATGTCACATCAAAGGCACCGCATATCAAAATACAAATTGTAACAAGGAAGGTGATATATCCTTAAAATGACAAATGATACTAAGCTTGTGAGATTATTCCGCATTTCCATTAAGCTTAAGAGATATCACCAAAGCCTCAGGTTTTTCATGACAATGTTTCTTGTAAGCTAAAAGCATCCCGTTTCATTTACTGATATATTATTTAGACAGAAGTGATAATTTCAATATGACAAAAAATGGTAAGTAGGTAATGGGGCTACGTATCTTGTACAAAAACATATAAACACAATGAGGGAACAATTGCCAGCTGCAAGAGAAAACTGAATATAATTATTATTAATAATAATAAAACTGGTTTAAATTATCAGTTTACTAACCCAAAGTGTTACAATTAAACAAGACTACAAATAAACACAAATCCCAACCAGCACACAACCCAACTGGATTCTAACCCACGAC
Organism: Amphiura filiformis; assembly: GCF_039555335.1. Lineage (NCBI taxonomy): Eukaryota > Metazoa > Echinodermata > Ophiuroidea > Amphilepidida > Amphiuridae > Amphiura > Amphiura filiformis. Next base: position 59,269,711 of record NC_092639.1, on the reverse strand, counting down.
CTTCCGATCACATTTTGGTGTGAAAATAAACCGTGCTTAATATTTCATAGAAATGTTCAATATAACTAATATTTATCTATGGTAAGCAATAGTGACAAAAATAGCTGACATTTTTTTATGGAATTAAACAAATTACCAAGTTTTAAATATGTTTCAGTGAAATAATCGAAGTATACTCTGGGAACAGACTCAAAAATTACCTTCAAAGTTCACAAACAGTATGTTATTTACATCTAGATACAGTAATTTACTTTCAAAGCAAACAGATTTAAAATCACGTATATACCTAAAACTTCCATGCCAAAACACAGTATATGCTACGTCACTTACTTATAGGTACTGTGTTGTAACTTGGTAGCACAGATGTGGTAAGAATGAAACAGTATCTGTGTTTGCCGCGTGCAATATGAGTCTGCAGGTGGTTACTGGTTATATGAGAGACTGAAAATACTTAAAACTACATCTTATATATACGATTTCAATGTTTATTTGCTTATTTCCTATTCCCATTTGAATTCATTGAACATAAGCCATTATTTAGGTTCTTCGAAATAATCAAAATATTGTAACACACCAAAAAAGAGAGGATTTTCTCAGTTAAATCATTGCTATATATTTAGTATCTACTCTAGGTTGGGAGGTCCACATTGACAAATTAAGTTCAAAAGATGGCCCAACAATTAGCTAGTCTCATTTGGTGGTTTATTTCAGCTTTCAGCACGTCGAATGCAAAGCTGGGGATTAAAATAAAGTCATTGAATTAAATATGTATACAACATGGGGCTCGTTTTCGTAAGCAAAACAAATATGCCGGTCTTCTTTCTGATCTTAACAAGGGGTTCGTGAAAGCAAATCTTCTTTGTTTTTAGGGTGGTTCTCGTGGCCTGGTCAGCAAAGATAATATTTCTCGAATCTGTTCCATTTTCATATTTTGCAAAGCTACAGTCACTTAAAAAGTCTCAAACGACATTTCTAAATGCGCTTTGTTGGGTTCGTATAGTATTGGAATTGTGGGAAGAGCCCTTGTGTATGACCTCGATGTTGGACATGTCCTGGGTTTTGTGTGCCTTTTAACCTTGTTTGGTAAAAAAGTAATAAAATAAATAAATTGGAATTCTGTGATAGAATTCAAATGAGAAATATTTATTCTGGTTATTGTACTTCGTTATGCGTAAGTGGATTAGACAGTTTGTTAAGTTTCTCCTAATGATATCCACTTATACAATTTGAGAGGGATCTTCAACCCAAGGGAAAGCGTATATTAATATATAAATATTATATTGGTAATATATTGCTAGAGATTTCAATTTGATTAAATGTTGTGTATTCGATCGCATTTCAGATACACACGTATAGTAAAATTGCTGCGCAACTTTGCAAAGGCATCGTCAAAATATAGATACTAAACGAACTTGACATGTTTATGCGTCTTTGCTATTGGAAACGAGATATGCATTTTTGTTTTGACAATGTTCCATATAACTGTACGGATTTTGCTTTCATATAGTCCTATATAACTTGTATGTTATTTCGAACAATATAAAGATAACAAATTCAACGTTTTCATGTCACAAATAAAGGGTTATGTCTCGGATTACGCAAACAGTCAATATCCTGGTATTTTGGTTTATCTCAAGCTCCCTGGCGAGTTGTTTCGCACATTTTATACAGCAAAGCCGGCTTTATCAAAATGTTTGTACGGTGTGCAAACTGTCACCAAAATTCATTTCCAATATATATTGGCAAAGGTAATCTGTGCATTAGCGTTATTTGTTATGTCACAAACTTTGACAGGTGAAGGTAATAATAAAAGCTTATGGTTATAGATGTACTAGAAGCTGATTTGAAAGCTCCAGAGAAATAGAGGATAACAGAGGAATTTTCTTTCATATCGCTGTTTGAATATGGAATATCATGTTTGGGGTACTTTACAGGGAAACACTTTTGCCAATTGTGAACAAACTGGGCTAGCGACGATACGTTGTAGCCTGTAGGGCATATAAAACACAAAGGTTTAAAGAAGAAGAAGAAGAGGAGGAGGAGGAGGAGGAGGAGGAGGAGGAGGAGGAGGAGGAGGAAGGAGAAGAAGGTATAAAAGCCCCACGTCTGGGGATCTAAACGGAACCCAATTCTCTAAACAATAATCCCTATGATGACATTCAAACATTAATTACACTTTATACGATATACCTAGCAAAAATAATACATTCCCTTATACGCCCATAGCAATTTATTAGCGAAACAAAAATCTTTCGGATGGATGAATACAATTCTATCAAGATAGGTCAAGACACCATATCGGATACCTGCATAATGACAGCTAACGGCGCGGCATGACGCATGTAAACAATCCAAATGGATTTGGACTAACTTAGTTTTACGTTTATCCATAATGCGTCCACGCAGGGAGACGCCAATAACCGATCCGAGTTTTTTTTTTGTATTATCACGCTGTGCACCACTGACACAAATGCGCAAGGCGCACGCATTGCGATACTTATTGATACTGATATAAGGAAACTGGACTTGCTTGGATCGATCTGGTTTTTTCAGTATAATAAACCTACCTTTAGTTGTGATAAATCACAAAGTAAGAGCCCAGAGCCCAAAGGCTTTACGTTTTTATCCATCAGAAAACAATAATTACATATTTACAGGCGAGATACACGTCGGACTTAATCAGGCATTAAGCCTGGTGGATAGTCACAGCGTTTTTCTCGCGGCGGCAAATCGCCGCGATTTCTCGCCAACGTGTGCGACTTTTCGGCGAAAGTGTGCGACTTATCACGCTTTCAATTGCGAGAAAAAAAATTATAGGCTGGCGTTGCCAGTCTATTATGGTGACATATGTTGCCTAAATAATAGCGTCTTGTCCGTTTTTATGCATTTTATAACAGTGTCATTTTCATATGAAGTAATGCACGATAGGATACCAGTGGTTTTGAAGGACAATTTAAGATTTTCTTTCTTTCTCTCTCTGGATCTCGCGCTTTTTCTCTCTCTCCAGTCTCTTGTGCTTTGAATATTTTTACCGCGAAATAGATCATATGTAGGAAAATAACTCCGGCGGAAACGGTCAGGCCTAAAACCTAATAGGCCTATAGTAAAATATTAATAATAATTAATTATACAGTGGTAATGGTAGGCCCTATACCAATGAAAGTAGCCTATATCGCCGCACATCATGATGCTCATAGGGCCTACCGACTAAATTGCGCTCAAAAGATAGCTCTTCCACACCTTCGATATTTAACGAGTAGCAATATATTGTCAGGAATTCATTTTCTTTTGGACATCACGATGATCACCCCGCGACGTAAGAAGTCTAGAGATGAGGATATTGTTCCACTTTTAATATAACTTGAGCTGTTCAATTTGTTCGTCGGTCAAGTTCGCCATGATGTCTGTGATTTCTTCATACTTACTTGGGGCAAGTCACGTCGGGAAATAACACGACCTGATTGGACAAGCACAGAAAATCGCCAGCTAAAATCGTTTCCAGTAGAAAAAATTTCTACTGGAACTTTTTCTATCGCAACTCCGTCGGCGACAAAAATGGGCTCGCTAGCGTTTTCCGCTGAACAAGTGCGACAAAGTCGCTGTTCGTCGGCGGGAAAAAAATCGCGGCGATTTGCTGCTGCGAGAAAAACGCTGTGACTATCCACCAGGCTTTATGGTAGGTACTGGCAGCGCCTTGAGGGTAGGTCGGGGATCCTTAGTCGATGGGGGAAAGTTGGTCATAATGGGGCAGAATGTAAATAGACTGAAGATCTGTTTTCAGGGGATTTTTAGACTACTTGGCACTTGCCGTATGGTTTTCACACTGTACTTTTATGTCTGTAATTCTTACCTTTCTCAGCATCTTAAGCATTATTGTGTGCGTGTTTCAGTCATTACCTTTTAATATCTCTTCTTTATTATTTCATGAAATAATGTTCGCTCTGTAAGCATCAGTCAGTCTTTTGAAATAAATCTCACATTTGTTCTGTTGCGTCTTGAAAGATAAGATAAATTCACGCACTGTATCATCGATTTGGGAGGGTTGTTGTTCCAAATATCATTTGTTACTATACAATGTTTATAAAGTTAATTAAATTAAGTCTGAACTATAATATATATAGTTGTCAAGTAAATGATCATTTAATAATTTCCTTATAGAGCAACTCTATACTTTATAAATATTTTAGTACTTCTCATTGTTTTTGTTTATATTATGTATATTACATTACATTACATTACATTACATTACATTACATTACATTACATTACATTACATTACAATACAATACATTACATTACATTACATTACATTACATTACATTACATTAACCAACACTTATAAAGCGCCTTTACCGCTGGATTCAAAGCAAAATGAAATAAAAACAAATAAGCATAAGCAAGAGAAACTTAACAAAGGGAATCAGAAAAAGTTGAGTTTTGAGAGCAGATTTTAAGGTTACAATTGTTGGATAATTACGGATATGATTTAGGAGATTATTCTAAGCTCTGGGGCCAGCCATTGAGAACACCATGTCTCCAGCACATTTATGTGTCTTAGGGACCTCAAGGTTCAAGTTGGCGCGGTCTTCAATACGGAGCCAGTGCAAGTCAGTGAGCAAAGGGGTGATATGGCAGGATGTTTGTTGTTGGTAAATCGGCCGGGCACATTTGTTTCCGAGCTCTTGCAGTAGCGTACATGTAGCGTGGGTGATCGTATGGGGGGGCACCGACCATGTTCGGGGAGGGGCTCACCGGTCTGGTGGGGGGGGGGACAAGATTCAGATGTTTTTGTTTGATACCATTTAACAGAAGATTACATTAGTCTAGACGGGAGATAATGAAAGATCTACGATGTTTAGCATAAGTGTCAAAGTCAATGAATCTGCGAATCCTGTAAATATTGCACATTTGCCAGTTAATGGATTGACTCAAACTGGTGATATGATGAGACAAGGTCATATTTGGCCCCAATACAATAATCAGGTTCCGCAGAGTGCCGGTCGATACAGATATAACAGTATCATGAAGGTGGAGAGTAAGATCTTGTTTTGTTAATTTAAAAAGACTATCGTTCAACGTATATTATCTAAGGAAAAGTTCACATCATCTTGCGAATGGTAGTGAGCTTTGGCAAAAATTTGATATACAGATATACTTTTGTAGGTCTTGTGATTTTTGAGTTATGTTGTAAAGAGAGCTGGAAAAGCAGCACTTTTGTAAAACGTACAAAACTCATTTACAACAATAAATCAAGCAAGGTTTCAAAGAGTATGATTTGTAGAATGAACTTTTGCAAAACATCAAAGTGTTATTTTCCAATAATATATTGAATTAGATATTGCAAATCGATATTTTGGCTGCTTCGACCAACAATGCCGCGTCTACCCTTGAACCAGGCGAGAAATTTTGAAATTACCATTCAGAAATTAGAATTGCTTCCCTATACCAAATTATGCCCAGTTATGCAACATCTAAGCCTGGTTAAAATAAGAGTCAGAATAAGATAGCAATTAAACAGAGCATACCCCAAACATGTATATATTATACACACACCATTATTCGGACTGTATCACATCTTGTTATAAAGAAAACATCATCGTGTTAAGATACTACTCGAGGTATTTACATTAAGGCTGTAGGAGATGGTTCGTATTCAGAGATCATGCATCTACATGCATCCAAGACTTGGCAAGGTTATTTGGACACATCACTTGTAATTAATAAGTAATATGAAGAGGGTAAGGTCTCAAACAACATTAAAGGTGTTTCTTAAATGATTTAAGGGACGATGGTTGAACCAGGGAAGTAATCAGAGGTAAATGAATATAACTTAATTCTACTCATTAGTAGTACCAGTATAAAAGAACATTATCATTGAAAGATCTTTTTTTTTTTCAAAAGGAAGGAGGATTGGATGAATGAGTTTCAATCGTTTTGCCATTTTCACAAATGTGTGTGCTTTTAGAGGTATTTTAAATAATACACTTGAGATGGCATTTTATCACTTTCAATTTATTGACATTTTTCTTCTGTTCTTCTGTCTCTAAGTTCTTATCACATGAGATCGTTAAAGATACGTTTGTTGAACTCAGATTTATTACATCCGATTCATTTTCCATTATCATTTAGCTTCGTACTACAGAAAGTGTAAACAATCCATATTAGAAGTTAAAAATATGTTGTTGACACCTGTTTATCTCATTCCAATATTTCTCGAGCAAGAGTCCGTCTTCCCTCTTCAGTATAAAATGTAGTATGTACTTCGTTGTCCTCATCAGATACTGTCTTTTACTATTTCATGTATTGGAACAGACTGATTCAAAAGTATCTGTCATTATATTTACTCAGAGACACTGCATTTTGACCGATTAAAAAACACATGTCTCGCAAGTAAGAAGCATTTTATATTCAAAAGACTTTACACAAACTGAACATCGCCCTCCAATTGGGTCCGACATTTTTCAAAAGGCTTATGAAGGTCATTTGGATAGCAGATATTGAAACGGAGATTAAAATGAAGACCAAAACACGTGCTATTATAGTCATAGGAGTCATAGTGGGTATTGAAACTGAAATGTTGAGAAAGATATGCATATTCAAGTTATAATGCTTATTCTTTATTCAGCATTATATGAAAATACGTTTAAAAAAAATAATACAATAAAATGGTCATCTTCATCCTTTTTCCCTATCTTCATTGTTGTTGTTATCTATTATATGAATCTCCCTACTGGCCAATTCCCCATTTTTTCTATTTTGTTTGTTTGTCTCCTTCTTGTGTTTTCTACATGACTCCTTGATAAATAAATCTTCAAAATGGTCGTATTAATTTGATTAACATTTTAAGATATGAAAATAAAAAGGGAACATGGATCCACTTTATTAAACACATTCAAACATTAATTGAATTTAACTTAATATATAAGTACATCTTTAAGATAAATATGAACTCTCACCATTTGCTCGTTTTGCTACATGTACCGGTATGTAATCGTTTCCTCGGTATCTATTGGATTACATTTCCATGTTTGCTAAAGCTAACCCTTTAATACCTTAATGGTATGGGATAATTTGAAGTGTAAGGAGGCTAGAGCCGACGATCTCATTATTGCATAAAGATTTGTTATAAATTGCAGCATGTTGTATGTTGAAGTTATACTAGTAGGGAATTGGCTAGGTAGGCATACTCCCTAAACAATCATTTACATTAGTAAAATAATATCTGTAACTTCCGCACCTGAGAAAGGGATGTCCTCATGGCTCAATGTTGCATTTTGTGATACAATGAATCAAGTTAGGTCTGTTGTAGAGAAAAACGTTTTATGTGCTACTTTCAATTACTTGAAATTTTAAAATCCGATACTTTCTTAAAGCTTCATTAACCGTGGACATACCAATTTCTAAAAAATATGGCAATCTGTATACCTTCGATAAAATGGCCTATAACAATTACGCACCAGGTTTTGGCCATAACACATAATCAGTTTAGCCGACATGTTTCTCATTTGGCTCATGCATATTCCATATAACCTGTCATAGATTCCGTCAATCACTTAGTCAATGACACCCACTACTAACAAACTACCCTGTTTATCCACGGTCTATGATTCGTGCCATGAATTTTAGCTTCAGCGTGCTACGTAGATAGGAACACATTACATCATATTTGCACAGAATGATATCAGAACTCGTACACTGCAACCGTGGCTTTTTGTTATGTGTTACAAATGTGTACATAAGTAGCGAATCTGAGATGCCATAGATATCAGCGCTAGCAGAAAGATATGCAGCAATACTTCGTCAAGTGGTAGATCTACGGTAGATGACCGATCTAAGTCTTTTTAAAGTGTATGTATCATAATTGAACGAGTCAAAATGTGGAAGCTACGACTTTGTATGTTAGTACGTTATCTGCAGTGTTATCTCGTCTTGTTCTTGACTACCCAAGGTTGGTGTATAATTGTGTATTGTCTTTTACAATTATAGTTCTCTTATCTCTTAACACTGCTTAAAGTTTGGTTTAACTGGACACGAACTTGATCTTAATCAGGACACGAACTTGATTTTGAATATATAAGTTAACATTAATATGTTAGCACTGTGTTTACATTATATGAAATATTTAGGTTTCTGAATAATGCTTGATATGGAAAGGGATATAGTCAGTGTTAGAATTTGAACATAAATATGCAACACAACGCTTAACACTATGCAATTAACAGGATTAATTACCATACTTGTGTTTCAGCTCTCAAAGGTAAATGCACGAGTGAACCACCATGTAGTTTAAATTATTGAGTAAATGACAACGGGTTGATGCACACATTACTGGGTCAGCGAACAAATAAATATTGTATGCTAAATGCATATTTAACCATTAAGTTCTGGTTCAGGGAATTTCAATAACGATTAAAACGGTGATTGCAAACTTTAGCTATGGGTAATGTGCAGGTGTGCATAATTGTATCTGTCAACAAAATATTACTTTGTAGAGATTTCATTACTGCTGTAAAGACTCAACAAGTAACTTGAAAATGCTACCGAATATAGTTTTGAAGACACGATGTCAAGTGATTGCGTACTGAATTTCTATAATTTCTATCAGAATCGGCTAATACCAAGAAATTTAAACTTAATTTTCTTCTTTAATGAATTATATGGGTACCATCAAAAACTTAATATAAGGGATTGGACAACTTTTATTATATGCATCCTGTACAAAAAAAAACAAAAAATGATACAATTTAGAAAATAGTATTAGGACAACATGGCACCTATTGATTGTATTGAATTATACTGGGTCGTCAAGGTAATTTCTTATGCTACTAAGTAGGCATTCTTTCAATAAAATCGGTGGTCTACAAGCGAAGATATGATCAATTGTGTAAAATACTCCTAAAACAGCTTGTGCCAGTTCCGTACCGTGTCTTTGTGTAGCAAACGTGATAGATTGAGTTGAATCATGAACCATCTGGTCGGTGCACTTAAGGGTAGGCTAGATATTGTTGGTCGAAGCAATAAAAGAAATAGTTTTTCATTATCTAAATTAATATATTATTGAAAAATAACACTTTGGTGTTTTGCAAAAGTTCATTCTGATCATATACTTTCAAAACTTGCTTGATTTATTGTTGTTAATGATTTAAACAACCACAGGACCTACAAAAGTATATCTGTGATATTTGTATTCTACTACACACTTGCTATGATTATTGATCAATGCAATTTTTGACAAAACTCACTACCTTTAGCAAGATGCTGTGAACTACCAAATCGCAACAAAATAGTTGCTAACCTTAAGATAGGTAATTTTAAACAATTGGGCATTTGAAGTGGTATTCCAATTTTTGCCAAAGCTCACTGCCATTCGCAAGATGCTGTAACCTACAAAATCGCAACAGTTTATAATATTTGCTAACCTTATTTGCTCCATTTTACACAATGGAGCATTTAAAGTGTTATTCTAATTTATGATTTTGAAATAAATATCATTTTATTTATTTACTAATGTCACTTAAATGAAAGAAAAACATGAAAAACTTTTGCTTTGTTCCGAGATCTTTGACGATAAGCATGATGGGAGTGCATTTTACGCGGTACAAACTTGATGTGCGAAAGTGCAAAAAGTGGCCCAACTCGAGCGATTAAGTAAAATCTGGCAAAGCGTTTGAACCTGAGCTAAGAAAAACACCTTTTCTGTTAACCAAGATATTAATAATTCTACTGCATACCACATTTATGTTATTACCCCTTCAGATATCAAGCTTGATATGCGCAAAAATGTCAAAAGTGGCCCAACTCGTTTCTGGACGATTTAGTTAATTTTGAGCATAGCGTTTGAGCCCGGACTAGTAAAGAAACCAAGTGAAATTTTTCTGCTAACCAAGATGTTACTCATTCCACTGAATATAACATTGTTGCCATTTTTTTTTTGAAAAGCGAAATTGCATTTGTATAATTTTTATTGTTAGAATCTGTATAGGCCATTATATGAAAAGTAGGTCTACCGACATGTTACTGGATTATGTGGAGCTGGTCACATAAATCCGAATCAAATAATGGTTGGCTCACAGTTTTCTGAATATCAGAAAGTAAGTTGATAGAAATAATACGCAGTCTTGAAGTATAGGCAAAAGACTTGTAATTAAATACTGGCGCGAAAACTGATATTATCTAAGTGTCGTGCAAACGGAGTAAAGCACAATGAGCAGGGGTTACTTGTAACCGAGTACTCAGTCAGAGCAGATGCGTTGATATAACGATTTTGCTTTTCTGTCATTTTGGAAATGATTATCAAATAGCCATAAAACAATGTATAACAATGATTGTCATCAAATGTCATTTTAGTTACCAGAATTATGACAATAGGAAGAAACCAACGTTTATTATTCGTCAAAACTTAATTTCACTTTGGATATGCAGCATCGACATTAATCTAAATCTTGCGAGTAAGCTACAAAACCCCAAACAGGCAGTTATTGATTACATTTCCATGATTATTTGGGCAATTAATAATGCCTTTTAAAAAGACGTTTTTAAAATTAAATTAATAGTTCAACTCATTTAATGGTGTGGTGAATAAAATGATATCACAAGTTCAGGAAAAGAGCCCTTTGCAGGTGTGCGTGTTGGGATCTTTCATTAATACGTATTAATCGATAGGAAATCTTTAAAATTAAAATATGATTAATAATCATGATAATGGTGTATACCATATCCAAGATTTTAACAGAAAAGGCAAAATGATGTGTAGTTTTGTATTTTAGACACGATAAGTGTGCTCCAATAATTCAATAACAATCAACCCGAAATAAAAACTCTGCCATTTAATGATAATAACACTCTTTTAGATTAACGCGCAAGATGCGGGAGTTCGGGAAAGTTCCGTTTCAAAACTGATGAAAAAAGTGATGATTTTTCAATGTGAAATTATCTGATCTTTAGTTGCTTAGAGTTATTGAGAAGACAGCCAGTCAGTAGATACTTTATAGATCGTAAACATGGTAAACAAAATTTACTGTCACCAAACTCCCCTGATATTGCATGATGAATAGGAAATTAATTCACACTTCATTTTACATATTAAAGCACAACACTTTGATTAATATTATTATTTATCACGTCGAATATTAAAAATCAATTGCAATTGGTAGCTCAAGACCCGCAGGAATTCTTACCACTCACAAGTTAGCAACGATGCGTATAGAAGCAATTTTAGAACTTAAAAATATTGACATTTGGTGCAAAACCTATGTTATGACAAATGGAACACTTATAGAACAGAACTCGGCAGAATAGTACAAGAGTTATTACAGCAATTCCAATAATCAGTTAAAACCCATCAGATGTAAAGACATCAATGGGTCATACACCACTCCACGCCATACATAAATTCTCCCAGTCACATTTCTCCAATATAAAATTTAAATTTAAATTTTACTTTTTTTAAAGTTTGGCAGAGGCGGGGTTCGAACTAACGTCGCACAGCTTTGGATACTCTATGAGCCTAGCGCCTTAGACCGCTCGGCCACTTGTCTTGTTGTTATCCATCTGAAACTTATTTGAACATATAATCGCAACTTCAACATACGCCTACCACGTGACAAGAAAAGGCAGAAAATGTACCATATTTTGGAATTTTATTTGCCTAAAAACATTAATGTGTATTATAATAGAGCTACCATTATTTATATTGTTGAATTCTTAAGCGCATACAAACAATTAATACGAGGGTACTATGATACACATAAATCGATTTTGATTTCGGCCACGTGCTCTGCAGTACATCGCGTTGGTTGCGAGGTATGGCCAGTCAGTCTACCATTTTTCTTGTATACACGTTCGATGTTTTTATCAATTATTTAAAAAATCCACATTAGATCCCAATTTTTTCCCAGGAAATAAAAGATTAGATTACCATAAAAAGGAAACAGTAATCTTTGGTGGGGTCTAATGTAATTTTTACATAGAATTTTCAACGTTTTTTTCTATCCTTATTCTTGCTCATTTTTGGCCTATATAAAATTGAAATAAAATTCTCTGCCTCTTAAACGACATCAAATGTGCCACAATTTGGTATCACGAATTGTTATATATGATGTGCAGTAAATATTCATGTATTGTTTTATACATAGGATGCTTCAGTTTTGACACAAAAAATATTTCATTGCAAACCCTCTCACTCGGCTATTTAAATAAGGTACTCGGCTAATTAATACGCTTCACTAGAATGTGCAATAAATTAGCATTAAAAGTTTTCTTATTTTAGCAGCATTCTAGAAACTCTTGCCGTTTGACGAATAGAGGAGTAAATGGGTCATAAAAGAAGTAAATGTTATACAAAAGGGTCAATTAACAATTAGGATGTGGATCGTTGAGTCTATAATATTGGGCTATTCTAGAAAAAGAAGAGAGGATGCCTTTTGTTTTTCAAATAATATAAGGTAATCCAAAGATATTCAGATAATATTCTTGCATTTCCACGGTATAACTGGGTGAAAAAAGCCTGAAAGCTGAAAGCCTAGACATATATGAAAAATGTCACGAAATATTGAAATTATTTCGTCGAATTGTCATAAATGTGGACAAAAAACAACAAAAAAAGAAGAAGAAAAACAAAACCCCAACAAAACAGCAACCGGATTTGCGACAATCTTTACCACATTTACAGTGTGAATCATTAGCGCCAATCCGGCTTGAAATGTGTGTGTGTGTGGGAGGGTGGACACCCGGTCAAAATGGTTAAAAAGCGGCTGAAAAGAACAAGAAGTGGGTCATTTTGCCGAAAGGTTGTGGACATGTTCCCCCTATCCCCGGGATTGACGCCCATGGTTTGAATAACTCGGTAATTTCAACATCATCTAGGGGGGGGGGGTGTATTTTCCTTTTCTGGAATAGCCCATTAACCCAATGACACATGATCACAAAGTTTGGGAATAGAATCATTTGTAGGTGTACCATAGCTATATTCACGAGAAGTTCGTGGCAGTATTTGAAAACGATAATTAAAACTATTACTAATTCTTCTGCATCAATCAATATGTATTGATCAATTGTTTTTATCACATTTGTTCTGATATCATGATATATTATTCTGCTGTTGGTGATGATAATGATGAAGATGAAGATGACAATGGCGATGACGATGATAATGATCGTGATCATGATGAGGATGACGATGATGTTACTGATGATGTCAATGATGATGATGATGTCAATGATGATGCTGAAGCTAACGATGATGAAAGAAGAAAACGACGATGATGATAAATCTCAGTGGACAGCGATTTCTAAATGTCATCAGATTCTGTCAATTCCTAGATGTGTTTTGGTATAAAAACAATTGAAAGAGAAATTACATTTAAAACAAATTTTGTTTTATCTCAAATGACAATCAGTAAAGGCAAAACTGCTCCGAATATTATGATTCGTTGTGATAACCATCAGAATTAAATTGCAAATGTTATATCAGCACTCACAGGAAAGCTCACGAGTAAGCTAAATAATATAGTGAATGGCCGCAGGTGTAACATGATGTATTTAGGCAGGGAAAATCAAACGAAAATAATGGTGAAAAAGGAAAACCGTGGTGAGAATATTCTTGTAATACTAATGTGTCCGAATTATGAGAATTAACAGGAACACATTAATATAATCAAACTATTGAATAACTAAATCAAGCTAGAATGAAGAAATTGCCAATATTTTAAAGTGATATTTTCACATGAAGACGCAACGTCGCAAAGTTGCAAAAAGTAAGTTCCAGTATTTGATTCAATTCCAAATCTCTCATAAAAGAGTAATGAATGGGAATAAATACATGCGATCTATTATTTTTATTTAAGTAATTGGGATATGAAGATGGTTATTCCCAGTTTAAGGTGGTACTACACCACCTGATAAATTTTGTGACTATTTTTTGCATTTTTCTCAAAAAATAACTGCACACTGGTAACAAAAGTTATGTATATTATAGGGGCAAGGAATCCAATTACTTCACTGAAATTTCAATGATTCAAGACAAGTGGTTCATTATATACATGTATGTTAAGAAATGAGGTACATTCTAGTGGTACCTCTTTTCTTATCATAAATAACATACCGCCGTTATCTGAAAAAATGTATCAAAAAGAAAAACTTTACTATATTTGGTAAGAAGGTAGATGAACGCGTAGTCTTTGAACAAGTATGTCCACGGTGGAAAAGAGCAACACATTGACACATTAGATCTTTCCCAAGGGTGGTTCTACGCGATTTCTTGATCATGGTGTTGCAATATATAAACACAAGGAAACTCAATTCAATGAAAACCTTCTATGAACCAATTAGCCAAATAAAAAAAATAAAAAAACGAATTGGTATATAGTTTAGTTCTTTTACATTATTTTCGAAAAAATCACACCCAAATTTATTTGAGAGTCGTGAAATGTTACTTACTGTCACATCAAAGGCACCGCGCATATAAAAATGGTAATTGTAACAAGGAAGGTGATATGTCTTTAAAATGACAAATGATACCATGCTTGTAATATTATTCCGCATTTCCATTAAGCATAACAGATTTTACAAAAGCCTCCTGGTTTTTTAAAGAAAATATTTCTCATGTACTAAAAGCATCGTGTTTCTCATTATACCCGGTTTCATTTAGTCATAAATTATTCAGAAGACTTTCAGACAGAAAATGAAAATTTAAATATGAAAATAAACCGGGTGTTATTTTAAAAGACAATAACCGTACCGTGCTTACTATTGCAAAGAATATTCAATATAATTAATATTATCTATGTTAAGCAAAACTGACAAACATACATATGAAATTTTACATAAAGTACCAAGTTTTAAATGTTTTCAGTGAAGCAATAACTTCCTTTCCCGTCTTTTACATAAGTTATGTATTTTGGCATAACGGAAAACTTGTATTTCAGAATCAATAACTACCTTCAAAATTAACAGAGAGTAATGTTATGTTATTACTTGTAGGTATTGCAATTCGTCGGTCGCAACACACAGTGGCGTACGTGAAGGACAAAATGCGTGTTTGAAGGATATGTTACTAATAATGGAGTCGATACTCCTTCACTGTTATCTCTCATTAGAACGATTCCATTTGAAATTAAAGTTTCAAGGTTCAAACTATTAAACTGTGTCTTTAATAGTTAAAAAGGAATAACTATTATAGGATATAGGTAGCTCTAAACCTTTACGTCACTATGTGAAACGGAAAATTTTGAAAATTCACTCTCCACCACTATGTGTAGCGACCGACGAGTTTACTCTGGAAGCAGACTGCACTTCCTACGCAAAAACGCAGTATATAATGCTATGTTACTTACTTAGATACTGTTTTGTAACTTGGTAGCACAGATGTGGTAAAAATGAAACAGTATCTGTGTTTTCCTCCCCAGTATGAGTCTGCAGGTGGTTACTGGTTATTTGAGAGACTGAAAATACTTAAAACTACATCTTATATATACGATTTCAATGTTTATTTTTCTATTTCTTATTGCCTATTTGAGTTCATTGAACATAAAACGTTCTTTATGTTCTTCTAAAAATTCAGTTTTATTTAACCCCTGTCTAACCTAAGTGAGATATTTTGTAACATAAAAGAAGTGGTCTGAACTGTCAAGTCATTATTATAGAGGTTATTAAAAATTAGAAATCAAAGCATGGTCCAACAATTAGCAAAAATCATTTGGCGGTTTATTTAAACTTTTAGCACGAAGTACCATGTGTTAAAAGTTGTACTTATTATTTAGATTTTGAATTCTGTGATATTTAACAACTTTATACAACTTAAATTGTTCTGGTTATTGTACTTAAGGGCTGGGGTATGAACGTTTGAACAGTATTTATTTTGGGACATCAGAGCACATCAGACATATCGAATTGCATTCTGAATGTACGTAGAATGTCATTCTGATATCAAATAATTTTGATTTTTTGAAATTCGCAATTTAATACACATTTTATGGCAAATCATTAAAAATTGATATTTTTGATATTTAACAGTACTTGAAGTAAACTATATAAATCTGATGATTTATACTTAAAGTGTATGTAGGTGGGATGAAAAGCCGACGATCAATTGAAAATTTTGAACTTTCGTATTGAAGATATGGATTTTTTTTCCCAAAACACCAAAAATAAATAGGTCTTTTGGGAAAAATCCATATCTTCAATATGAAAGGTCAAAATTTTCAATTGACCGTCGGCTTTTCCTCCCTGCTACATACACTTTAAGAATATATCATTAGATTTATATAATTTACTTCGAGGACTGTTATATATCAAAAATTTGACAAATATCAAATTTTTATAATTTGTCATAAAATTTGTATTATATTGTGATTTTCAAAAATGAAAATTATTTGATATCAGAAAGACATGCTTCGTATTCAGAATGCAATTCGATAGGTCTGAGGTGCTCTCATGTCATACAAAAAATACTGTCGAAACGCAATAAACGCTCATTTTAGATCCCTTAAACAATTTGAATGGGCTCTTCAACCTAGGGCAAAGATGTGTATTAATATGTAAATATGTAATATATAATTAGAGATTTCAATTTGATTATATGTTATGTATTCGATAGTATTTCCGATACACACAGAGTAAACTTGAAGTGCAACTTTGTAAAGGAATTGTCAATATATAGATACTAAACGAACTTGACATTTTTTACATCCCTGCTATATGAAACGAGATATGTGTTTCTGTTTTGACAATGTTCCATATAACTGTTCGGATTTCGCTTTCATATTATCCTATATAACTTGCATGTTATTTCGAACAAAACAAAAATAACAAATCAAGTTTTCATGCCACAAGTATATAAAAGGGTTATGTCTCGGATTACGCAAACAGTCAATATCCTGGTATTTTCGTGAGTTGATACGCACATTATACAGCGAAACCCGCATTGTCAAAATGTTTTGTGGTGCTGCAAACTGTCACCAAAAATTCATATCTAATATATTGGTAAGGGTAATCTGTGCATTAGCGTCATTTGTTGTCACAAACTTTGACGTGTGTATAGGTAATAACAAAAGCTTATAGATGTACCAGAAGCTGATTTGAAAGCTCGGGAGAAATATTAGATATAAATATAGTCTTGCAACAGAGGATTCCTCTTTCATATCGCTGCTGAATATGAAATATTATTTTCGGGGGTACTTTACAGGTGGAATTAACAAGTTTGCATATTTTGAGCAAATTAGAGTAACGATACAGCGCATACAAAATACAAGGGTATGTTACAAAGATTTTCTTGTGGGAATCAGGATTATACAATAATAGCGAAGAAGGATGGAAAATACAAAGATGGAAATGAAGAGGAAGAAGACAATCATGATGCTGCTGATGATGATGGTGATGATGATGAAGAGGAGGAGGAGGAGGAGGAGGAGGAGAAGGGAGAGGAGGAGGAGCAGCAGCAGGAGGTGATGGCGGATTATTATTATTATTATTATTATTATTATTATTATTATTATTATGATGATGATGATGATGATGATGATGATGATGATGATGATGATGATGATGATGATGATGATGATGATGATGATCATGATCATGATCATGATGATCATGATGATGATCATCATCATCATCATGATTATAAAGATGATGATCATGATGATCATGAAGAATCATGCAGGAAAAGGAAGAACTGTAACAAACAAATAGGGAAACTTTCTCTGTATTATTTTTGCCGAGAATTAAAGAAAAATTTCTTGTATTGTTTTAACGCTATTTTGCTTCATTATTTATATAATCTAATCAGTCCCAAAATTTGGGCTAAATAGGCAAGCTCAAAAAACAGCACGAGGCAAAAACAATGCAAAAAAACTAATTACACCAGAAGTATACACTGAAATAAAGAGAAATTTCACTACTTCGCCGAAACACTTCAAAAACTGGAACAATGTGTTTTGTCTAAGTTCTCTTCTGCTAAGTGAAACAAATCTAAAATAAGCTTGTTTGATATGATCATTTATTAAATTTTCTAACAAAACATTAGATAATGTTCAATTCTAGAACGGGCCATTACTAACAACTATCGTACTAATATATTCATATATTTGCAGCTCTTTTTAACATATATTTTCGTTTCTTTTCTAACAAGTTGTATTTTTTATTCTGTAAACTGTATATTTGTGTGCAAATTGAGGGCGCTATTTATATATATTTTTAAATTTAACCAAATGATGTATTCTATTCCTAACATTTTATGATAAAAGGTTTTTGATAATTATTTCGTTGCTATTTGTTTCTCTTTTCTGATGTTTTAATGACATTATACCAGTATCTACCCCATGTAAAGATGAAAACACGATTTAAGCCAAATAAAGGATATCCGGAGCGTTGAGAGTGTTTATATTTGGTTTTGAATTTTGTATGAAATGGCGTTATATTTGAATTTTGATTGTGTTTAATTGATGAGGTGTGCACTTGTAAGAATAAGAAACTGATAACAATATGATGCCGAAGGTGATGATAAAGCATATAATTTTGTAATTAGACTTGGCTTCCTTTGAAGTGTTTGCTCAGAACCATGAAAAAGGAAATAAGGAAATATCAGTGAAAATCTAGTGAGATGATAGTAGGTAAAGTAGCTAAACCCTGCGTCTAGGGGATCTAAAAGGAACCCAATTCCCTCAATAATAATCTCTATGATGACATTCAAATATTAATTGCACTTGATGTGGTATACCTGGGAAAATAATGCATTCCCCTTACGCCCATAGCAAAAATTTATTAACGAACCAAAAATCTTTCGGATGGATGAATAAAATTCTATCAAGATAGGTCAAGACACCGAATCGGATACCTGCTTAAATAGCGCTAAAGGCACGACGCGTCTATATGAGCCCAATTGAACCATACTAATGTACTTTATCCAGGGAGGTGAGACGTCATACATAAAGCGTCGTCGCGGGGACACCGATCCGAGTCTTAATTAATTTGCACATACACGTTGCATACAAAGGAGATACAATATTAATGTGCGAGTTACGCTCACGCGTTTCGGGAAATGTTGATACGGATCTGAGGAAACTGGATTGTCTTGTATCGATTTGGTTTTTTCAGTATAGTAAAGCTACCTTTAGTGTTGAGATAAATCACAAAGTAAGAGCCCAAAGGCTTTACGTTTTCATCCATCAGAAAACAATAATTACAGGCGAGATACACGCCGAACTTAATCAGCTATTATGGTTGGTACTGACAGCGCCTTTAGGGTAGGTCGGGGATTCTTAGTCGACGGGGATAATTGGTCATAATGGGGTAGAATGTATATAGATTGGGGATGGGATTTTAGGGGATATCTGGTGTAGTGATTCAGACTACTTGGTATTTGCCGTATGGTTGTCGCACTGTACCTTTCTGTCTTTAATTCTAACCTTTTTCATGATACTAAGCAATCACTGTTTACGCGTTTTATTCATTACCTTAACAGTTTGTATAATGTCTGATTTGTAATAAGTACAAGACTTTTAAGTTTAATTTCACATAATGTTCTGTTGCGTCTGCGAAACTGTAAATGTATGTGCTGGCATTCCAATAAGATAAATTCGCGCTGTTTCATTGATTAGAAAAGGTCGTTGTTTCAAGTATGATTTGTTACTTTACAATGCTTATAAAGTTAATTAAAATAAGTCTGAGCGTTACTAGTTTGAAAGTGAATGATCAATGAATAATTTCCTTTTAGAGATGCTCTATACTTTATAAATCTTCTAGTACTTCCTATTGTTTGGGTTCGTTAATTAAATCTTTCCAACCAAAGACCATCGTTCATAGTTTATTACCTGAGAGATGATCCCATCATTCACCAATTTCAGACAGGAGTGAAAAAACTGCCGAAGTGCAGACACGTGCGAAGTGCAACTGTCATGGCTGTCTTTAAATAGATAACGTCTCATATGAAGATCATGTTTCATAATAATTTTGTATTGATAATTTCCTGGAATACTGGTCATAATATTAAATATGTTTTGTGTATGGAATAATTAAGCGAGTGGGAAATACTGTATTTCTTGTCAAACATCATCAAAGGCATAATGGGAACTACTGTTAAATGTAGTCCACAATTTTATATAAAACTGTGGATCAGGACTCGAACTTAGATGTTTGTTTCAAAGTTGTGGTAGGGCATTGTTTCATGTAATTTTCGTTAACTTTAGTATGCCTACAAATTTGAAACTAAATCTACTTCTAAACACTTCTCAACACACAGTATTACAATAGTGTCTGCAAGAAAATTTGCGTGCAAGACTATTGAGGGCACCGTGGACTAGCGGTATGGGCGCAGACTCATAACCGGAAGGTTGCGAGTTCGAACTACATACAGCAGTGGTGCTATCGCATTGCGCACTTAGATACCCTGGGTATTTGTTTAATTACCATTCGGAATTTCTAACTGTTCCCGTAAAGAAAATCCTTGTGGACCATGGCAATACCACGATGGCTGTAACAGCTGCTAATTCTGAATAAAATCTGAATAAAACTAACATAGCAAAGATGAATAGCAATCTCCGAATATCATGTATACACAACGTCTCGCAGACTGCAGACGGGATCATATCCCATCATTTTACTGAGAGAAAGAAAACATCATGGCGTGAACAGGAGCGAGTATCTCACGCCCAATATTACTTGAGGTGTTTACAGAGATATAATAAGGCTGCAGGCAAAATACAGAAAAGAGATGGTTTTTATTGAGAGATCATGCATCTATACACATCCAAGACTTCGCAGAATATCTTGACATATCTCTGATAATGAATTGTAGATGAGAAGAGGATTAGATTTCAATAACATCAAAGGTGGTTCAAACAGGGTTAAATGGGTTAGGATCTGAACCGAAACATGATTATTCTTATTTGATTTTGACTCTCTGTTCTGGGGTTTAGTCTCGGTGGGGATTGTACCACCACCCCTAACATTATTATTCGCGGTGCGCTACTCGCTGTAGAAGTGATGATGTAACTGGATTAACTACCATAGCAATAGGTTAAAATAATCTTTGAATATATCGCACTTCCCCAGTACGTTCACGCGGTACCGCTGCATTGAACCTTAGATGTCAAAGAACAATTTGATAGAATATATCATGTTGATCACTCGCACCTGTATCTTTGAAAAGAGCGCTTTTGTATTTAATCTATGATTGTAGACATGCACAGGTGATGTGTGGAACCTTCGTGTAGTTCAAGGCGATATATTCAAAAATTGTTTTAACCTATTGCCATGGTAGTTAATCCTATTGCATCATCACTTCTATAATAAACAGTACTCAAATAATCGTCTAAATGGCTTGGGTTAGTCGTAAGCCCCTCCATTTGCGCACATTTGAGCTGAAATGTGACCTGCTACAAACAAAATAAGTCTCAAGTTGGAAGTTTCGAAACGCCCCGGCTACTGCGGAGGTGTTCTTTGTTTCACACGCACCTGTTCAAGCCAGAATTATGTTTGTATGTCCTTAGCGAATGCGGGGGAGGGGGGAGGTGGAGGGGGGGGGGGGCAAAATGGACTATTCACGAAGAACATACTACTGGCTTGTAGAGGTGCGCGGCACACAAAGAATATCAATACCAACTTGCGAAACTATACTCATTTCGTTATGGCAGGTCATAAATGTTTTTACCTACCACCTTTCCGGGGAAAGAGTGGTTAGTCAAACTTTGTTGTTGATGTTACAAAATCATTCTGAGATAGCACTGAACAATATTAAGCTATTCCAGTTGAAATCTATACACCCCTATGTATGACCTTGCATTATAGATTCTTCCACAGATGGAGTGTTAATTTTAAATGGAGTTACCTGAATGGGTGACTACACCCTCTGGGTAGGAGATTGTCTTCCATGGGGGTGTATGAAGTTCAACTAGATTTTCGTTAGATTTATGAAAATGTACAACATTATAGACATTTTTTAGGAATAATTTGATAGCGTTGAGGTAGTCTTTGATTTTGTTCAAAACTGACCTATCACGAGTTAATGGCGGTAGACCGAGGATTAAGGGCAAATGCATTCTTTGCAATAGCTGCCATTCATCAATTTTTGCATTCTATATTGTACACATTTAAACATATGATACCTGGCAGCTATTACAGATGGGGCCTTCTTGCACTAACCCATCGCTATATCATCCTCGCGAATATCTGAAATAGTAATGTCATGTTAAGATTACATTTATAGGTAGATGGCTTATTTGTTAAACCGTAATACCAATTATGCTTTCATCGTGCTATCGGTTTACTTGTGTTTTCCTTTCTATTATTCTCTCACTACTAATAATACAATTAAGATTTTCTCTTTCCTCTCCTTTCCTTTTCCTTTTGACGCATGTACGTTACTCTATAGTATATTACATTATATTTAATATTATCAAATCCAATATGAACACTATTCATGAAAATATTTATGAAGGGATGACACTTGAAATGTACTTTTGAGGAAACAAACAACGGGGAACAAACGGATAACCTGATGAGTGTTTGCTTATGCAGAAAGTGCATTAGTATGTTCTCATTAGAAACGTCCTAATCTGCTTTTAAAAGTACATTACCATTCATATGCACTTTTGTCACATATTTTACGTGTTTACCTATAACCGAAATACCTCATTTAGTCATTTTAGCTTAAAAGTATTTGAAAGCAGAGTTTCAGTTTTATACTTTGTCTGCGATAGCCACTCTTCGTGAATTCACATGAATAATGTAATCAAAGATCAGAATTGGGGCTCTACCTGACCTAACATAGCAACATTTTAAAAGATTTCAAGGATTACAAAAACAAACAAAAAACAAAAAAAAAACCATGTTATTAACACATTAAAAAATTGAAAAAGAATTACTCGCTCAAAATGTTTTTTCATTTTTTGGATTGGTGAATTACGGACCTAAATGGGCAGTAAAAAGTCACATTTGAGAGTACTTGACCCAAAAAATGTACACTTTTGCTTGAATAAATAAGAAGTAATGGCACTTTTACTTTATATCTGTGACTTGATATCCCCTTTATAAACAACGTGGTACGTTAAATGAATTATAGAAATCTGCTTTACACGTTCCTTAGAGCATTTTCTAAATCCACGGAAGGAATCATACATCATGACAGTTACCCTATAGTCAGATTGGTTCACCTGTTCAAAAGCGATTATTTCATAGAATTATCTGCTCTCACATACCTGGCCCTCTCATGTCAAAACGTAGTATCTGTATATAAGTAGCATAGCTGATATTTCCTTTTAGGTAGTATATAGTCTGCCCCCGGCGTAATATTGCGTTATAAATACGGATAGCTTCAGAAACATTTATCGCATACACTTGTTTTAACATGGAAAGTTGGATGGTTTATTTACGTATATTTTGATACCCCATTCGTCCAATGTCGTTCAATATTAACAACACAGCAGCATTTTAAAGAAGACAAAACCCGAATATAAAAGTTGCAGTTGTTTTTGTATTGATTTTAATTCAGCGCGAATATAATGGCAGATTTTACATTCAATAATGCTATTGATTGCTGTAAATTGTAACTTTTATTCGGATATTTTACTTTGAAAATAATTATGTGTTGTTAATATTGAACGACATTGATATAAAATTGATCAGTTGAGCCCATATTTATTGGTCGAGCTATGAGTTTTAAAATATTGGACGAGACGTAGTCGAGTCAAATATTTTACAACTCATAGCGAGACCAATAAATATGGGGCGTAAAGCATCCAATTTTATCATTATTATGTTTTGGATCCAATATTATCACAACTTGGATCCATCAAAACATAATAATGGTTGAATTGGGTATCAAAATGCTGGTAAATAAACCACCCTTCTTTCTATATTAAAAAATTGTGAATACGATTAATAGTTCTGAAGCTATATGCTTATTTATAACGGTTGCATTACTTTTTGTGAAGACTTTCCAAATAAATAACAGCAGATATGGCCCTTTAAACCAGTATATTTATATTTTCATGTAGTTTTTGAACCAGTCTGCTCCAAAGGTAAACAAAGTATCTCCTGGTACTTGATAGAGCAGATACTGTTGTTGTTGTTGTTTACTTGATAGGTCATATCTATTATATGTATGTCAAAGCAACATGTATTTACATAAAGACTGGAGATAATTATAACATTATATGAGCAAGATGAGTGTATGCTGCTAGAATATGAAAGGCGGCCTACAATTAATTAAACTATATTCCCTCTTTATTGTTTTATTTTCGGTTTCAGATCTGAATTAGAAGAAGGAGATGAAAAACAAACAAAACCAAAGAGAAAACAAAAACAAAGTTTCGTAGGGATTACAACGATAAGATATATCATGTAACATAAACAATATAAAGAAATGTTGTTAATTGCAAAAATGTTAGTATACGAGTCCTCTTAATGTATATATATCTATATATAACCATGTTTCACGCTCTGCAATAAAGAATCACCATTATGATATAATATGCTTAATGCTCAAGTTACATCTGCCATCCAGACGACTCCCACTATGGCATTTTTGGCCTCCTTTACACGCTCAACAATTCTCACTTACCATTTCGGTTTCAATATCTTCCATCCAAATGACTATGATAATATTCTTTTTTGCGTTCAGAAATATTTTGTTTTTTAAAACATGAGTTTATTGTGGCCACGAGGCACACCTGCCATGCATGCAGTGATCCGTTATTTCATTACGTTGTATGTTGTCTCTATGACGTGGTTTTAACTTAATTTTCTTCACATTACATTTTTGGTGAAACAGGAACCATTGAGAATATTTTCTTTTTTTAAACATTAAAATATATTTGGCAAGTTCTGTGCAATGACATTAATAGTATTAGGTTCAATCAATGTTTGCGATCATTTTAGACGAACTTTCCACACTGTAGCCTCCATTGCAAGTAAAAATTTACGAAATATTACCGAATATCACTGTAAATACAAGTGTTTAGGGTTTCTGTAACACTTTTTAAACACTGTAAGGTGTTTAATTTGTCATTTACACAGTAAAGGTATAGGACACCTAAACACGAAGTAAACACATAAGCACAAAGAGTAAACACATGAAAGTATTTAGATTCTAAACATTTCAACATGTTTACTTTCATAGTGTTTAGAAAGTAAACACACCAAATGTTTACAAAGTAAACACATGTGCATATACTGTCTTTCTACTTGGGAGACAGGTGTTTTTGAATCAACCAACATGAACATGCAGAATCTTCTAGTAAATGAAATAGTAGATACTACTCGTATTTATCGAGATGCAAATATTTGAGTCAGTCTGCCCGGAAGTAAAAGACGGTATCTGCTAAGGACAACAAAGTACCTACGGCATTTTATACTGGGGAGGCAAGACTGACTCTACTCTCCTTGTTCAAGAAAGATACGAATGAGATAAACAGGTGTCAGCAACACATTCTAAACATCTTATATGTATTTTTTATACTTGTTTCTTGTAAGAAGCTAAATGATAATTGAAAATGATTCGAATGTAATAAATCTCAAATCAGCAAACGCATCTCAGGCTTTATGTGTCAAGAACTTATTAAAAGCACATACGAAAAATGACAACAAATTGAAAGGGATAATATCATCTCTACCTCTAAAGCACCGATATTTGGATAAAGGGCAATAAAAATGATTGAAACTCTGTTGAACCAATCATCCTTCCTTTTGAAAAATGTAAAAATATTTGAAATCTTACTTTGTTTAATTGCATTTTTTGATACTGGTACTGCGTATACAGGACTAGAATCATGTTAAAGTTGTTTCCCCCTGATTACTTCCCTGGTTCAACGTATCATCCCTTTGAAATCATTTAAACACCTTCAATGTTATCTCAGACCTATCACTCTTCTCATTTGCTATTAATTACGAGATATGTATTTAGATGCATTATTTCTCAATAGGAACAATCTCCTTTCTGTATTTTGCCTGCAGGCTTATTGTATCTCTGTAAAGTAGAATTGGGCGTGAGATTCTCTCTCTCTTGTTAACGCCATACATAATGTTTTCTTTCTGGAGTCAAGATCTATGATGTCCCGTGTTTAAGCTCCTCGAGTATTTTATTAGTGCTATGCACATGATGCATGTGAACACTCTCTGTTCTGTTGACAATGATTTCTTTCCATTATCCTAGATACCAATTAGGTCGCTTATATATTTAAATGAAGACCTAACACTGATTTTCAAACCAATGACTGTATTGCTGCCACAGTGATTTTTGTCGGTCGTCGAGCCAATGTTTTTCTTTCATTGTGTTTGGATTGATGACCATGAATGCCTAATATATTTGAACCTTTAACCTTCATTTCGTCGTCTGTTTGATATTTTGCAGCTTTCTGCAGTACATCGGCATCCCTCTATTGTCAAGAGGAATCTCGCTTACATAACGATCTCTTAAACGATACCTATGATTCAAGGAAGCCACCTGGTAATTGCTCAGGCGAACCAATCGATATCGAGATCTCAATGACGCTACAAGATATAGTGAAACTGGTAATGTTTTATTTATTATTGTTCGTTAGCTCATTTTCCAAAACACAAATCACAGTAACATTGGGAATGTAAATTTCAACTATTGAGTTCTGTGAACAATTCCAAAAAAAAAAAAAGATGTTTAAGTCACATTTCAGTGACGTTTTATCAATACACTACTGGTTTCATCAGACTGGCAACCCATTAGATCTTTTATATGCAACAGGAATCGCCGTAGAGGGCGTGATACACTGTAAACAAGGACGAGGGAGCATGAACACTCCTGCAAACATCTTTGACCAACTCATCACATCCTCTACGGTGGTTCCTGTTAAACCAGCGTTGAACATCTTCGGTTTTCTATGGAATTGCTCAAAATGAACAAAATCTACTTAATCTCAGTGCTTTTTTATCGCACTGTTTTAATGCAATCACAGCACATTTTGAATATTCTCAATATAGTAACTGCCCATATACAGAGGGTGCCCAAATCAACTGTTTTGTTGACATAATAAATTCCCCCCCCCCCACACACACACCGATCTAAACTTGTAGGAAAAGATCACGCATGCATGGGCCACTTTCTAGGACGGATTTATTTTTGGAAGAGGCTAAATGACTCTAAAAAATCCCCGAAAGCTTGAACAATTATTTGCAAACATATTTTGAAAATTGTCTGATTTTCTTCAAAAATTGTCTGTCATGATTAATCGATTTCGACCAAAAACTGCTTTTCAAAATTTCATACAGCTAAAAAACGGGCGAAACATGGCTATTGTATTTTTTATCGGCGCCTTATAAGGATGAATAATTATATTTTAATATTTATACTGGTCAATCTTAATAGATTTTTGTAAATATTACAATTGTAAGTAAATCATTATAATTATTGCATTGTTGTAGATAATTATTTTTGTTATACCAGAATCTGTGGTTATACGCCGTCCTTTATTTTCGTACACAATATTAAGTTATATTAATTCTAAGTAAGATGCTGAATTGTTATGAGTAGCTACGTATGTTTCATATCTTAAGGGATTATCATGATATATCAATTGAAAGGTTATGGATCGCCTCGAAGCATTTTGTATGAAACACAACTGACTTGATAAAACATTTTGTTTTTCTCTGCATTGTTTGATTTTGACAGGATGAAAACGATGAAATATTTACAGCTTCATCGTGGATACGGTTGGTAAGAAAAGCTTGAACTAAATTGTATTCTATGGTTTGTCTCGTCTCAAATTGAGAGTAACCCCATGTTGGATTTCGCAGTTGCAGATTAAAAACACGTATACACACACGTAGTAAAATGGCGATTTGCACTGATTCGAATCTGCCATTGCAAAATCAAACATGACGTTACTCTCAACTTGAGACCAGACATGCCAAAGTATGTTTTAATAAACACAAATATCCACCCCACACAACTCCGAAATACACTACTGGATTTAGACTCATTTCAATCATCCCCCATTCGTCCTACATAAATACATCCACCTCACACATCCACACTTCCAAAGTTCCTTACATACAGCCATTGCACTTAAATAATTATAGATTATAGATTATATCACTCCTACATAAATTCTAGACAGTTCATTGGCTGATTGCCATTTATCATTTTTACCATTAGCCTCTCCGTGTGATAGTTCTTACCATCGTATTGCTGCGCCTGCGCCTGCGCCATGCCGTGCTCTGACTCTTAGACTCGCCGATTTAGTTATGGGATTGACACCAAAATGTGAAGTATGTCACGATAAAACATGGTGTTATTTTGATGGAAAAATGTATTCCCTATCTTAAATAGTATTTTTAAGGAATAGAATTTATGTACGAGTGATATAAAACAAATATGTGACCGTTCACGGCGAATGAGCCGTAACTTCCTCCCCCGGTCAATTTTGTTTTATTTTGTGTTTAAAAAATAAACATCATAAACTTAAAAATGGTATATCATTTGACTTCAAACGATATCCAGAAGCGGGGTTATAGTTTGTTAAACTTTGCTCCTTCAACAAAATTATAGTTTTTTTCGTTTCTACATGTGTCTGTTTTTCCACATTGCTGGCAATAAATATCAAACAGTAATAATTGGCGGTCATTTCAAATCATCCCCAAGTCAACGAGGTTTAAGAAAATTCTCTCATTGTTAATTGTTGGTTATGCATACCTATACAAATTACAATGCCTGGTAACCCACCACTTGAACAGGATTTAGCAAAAACAAACAAAGACCAGAGCTATTAAAAGTTCTATAGCCATCTAAGGTAGAGGCTTATTATCCACTTCAACAATAGGATTATTGATTACTATTTGACTATCAAAATAAGATAGATGTCGGGCCAGCTTAAGTTACCGATGAATACGACCTTCGTACACATTTTACATCGTAACTCAGAATACAATTTAGGGAATTTACGGCTCATTTGTGCTGCCGGGTCACATATTAACTGTCTTAAATTCGTGTAATGGTCGAAATATAATCCGGCGAGTGGAATGGAACAATACATCTTTCACCTCGTGATTATATTTCGACCATCACACTCATAGACAGTTATATACTCACACAAACCCACACACCGACCAACACGTAACCCGCCAATGCCTACCTACAAAACTAAATACAACATTTTCATGCAAAACCAATTAACCATGCATCTCGATACATCCTTTATATTTTTCAGCACAGTAACAAGTTATCTTTGTACAGATATGGTTCAAGATGATTACAATAATTTAGTTTACACTTTCTCATTTGAATGAATAATATTTTATATCCTCTTTAAACAATACAGAATTGGTTAGATGAGCGGCTTGTGTGGGATCCTGAAGACTATGGTGACTTGGAATTCATTCCAACCGATGCATCTGCTGTTTGGACACCGATATTAATTCTTGAGAATACGTAAGAAGCCAGCTGCTTGGTATAAAAGGTCAAAACTTGATATCATGGACTTTTCACCAGCAAACACAAATTTCACTCTTACATGCACACCCCGCAACACACTACGACATCTACACAAACACATGCCACACCTTTTAGCGGCATTGTCCATCCAATTGTTAAATAAATATATTTACCATATCTTTAAATAATATCTTTACGCTGGTTATTAAACTTTCAATCTGAAAGTTACGGGGCATAAGACCCGGCAATTGTCCGAAATATCCAAAAAAAATAAACCTATACAGGAATTGTCATTCATCATTATTCTCCTTTTCCTAAATACTCCACATTGTACGTGACATTGTACATTGTACGGACCCCATGATAACACGGATCTATATAAAGTATAGGAGTGAAATGACCTGAACTAAATTATAAATATCCAATCCATTTCTCTAAGTAATTGCTTCTCGATTTATAATATTGACCCTTTTTTGCAGAGTCGTTGGATCATTTGAAGACATCATTAGCAAACGTGTCAACCAAGCAACTCTTGCCTCCGACGGGAATGTCTTCTTAGATTTCCCACTCTTACACGCAACCTCTTGTAAAATTGCAATTGCTTATTTCCCTTTCGACGTGCAAAACTGCCTAGTGCAATTTAGTGCTGAACGTGTTCCAAACACCTATATTACTCTACGAGCTGGAGATATAACGGGCGATATTGGTGCTATCTTTAAGCAATGGGAATTACAAAAGCTTACAGGAAGATCTTATACTGCAACTGAAGGGAAAATAAGAAGTTTTGATGTTGTTGAATTTGACGTACAACTTAATCGATTGTCTGCATATCATTTGTCTACAACGGCCGCACCAGTGTTAATCCTGACACTGTTAGGGATTGTTATATTCTTAATACCACCAGGAAGCGGAGAGAGACTTTCCGCAGGGATCTCTGTATTACTAGGATTGACATTCTTCGAACTGCTGGTATGTGATGCGCTTCCAGTGAGCACTTCACCACCAATTCTGGGAATTTACTGGCTTGGGTCTTTCCTTTTCGTAACCCTATCGGTGTTATTATCACTTATTTCTGTTAACTTACACAATTGCGGTGAAAATATAAAAGGACAATTTAAAAGAAGGCTGTTGCTAGAAATTCTGCCAAGACTTTGTTGTACATTAGATGATGACACAACTCGTGTACCAACATCAAACAATGATATCGCAGCAAATGTAGTGTTTGAGAATGTTGCAGCTACAAACAAGTTTTCAATATCTGATAATGAGGACTCGGCCATAGAGAGCGCTAATGCAGTTACTTTGCGGACATTTCATCAAGGTAGCGATCTAGCAAAGGAAGATAGTCAGTATGAGGCGAGGGGGAGATATTCATCAGCTTCTCAAGTTGCATGTAGTAAAGTCGAGGTAAAGTATTTTAATTCAGACACCGTGCGCGTGCAGTATCATTTAAGACAAAATGAACGTAAGAGAAAACTTAGATTTAAGTTATTAATATGATAGTTAACCCTGTTACCTTCTAAAGTCTTGGGTTTCCAGCCTCATTATACATTATAAATCGTATTGATTTTGGGTGCAGAAAATCACACAGAATTGCACGACAACTAACCGACCAAATGAAAGAATTCAGCCCACTTGTGTAAACCAAAATGCCGTGTTGGTTTCTCGGCATCTCAATGGGGGTTTTCATACCTTCTCTCTCTCAACAATTGAATATGTCATTCCAATCGAAAAACTTAGAGAAATCCAAAATCATAACTCAAGAACCACAAATATAAATACGATTAATAGTTTAATAATTAAGTGGCTAAAATTGGAAAAATATGGCTACTGCTTTCCCACCTTTCTTTAAGAGGAAACAAACACAAACAAACAACCGAAATTAGAAAGTATGGTTAATAGCTTACGCTAACTCTTCTGTTTCACTCCTGCAGGCATCGTCAGACTACCAGACAGCTACGAAGACTTTGGACCGCTTCTTTTTAGTCGTGGTCACGTGTGCATATATCATTTTCACATTAATTGTTTTAACCAGACGACCATAACATGTTTTAGTATCACCATCATCAAGATGTCTGTTTAGTGTCGTTTAGAAGTACACAAAACTATTAATACTGTTCATCTAAACATTTAAGACTATTTTTGATGGCTATACAGTACTATGTCTAGTCTCTTCCAATATGCATCTTCAGGCCGAATGATCTAACGTTAACCTGTTGACGAGTTTCAATTGACGTCACGAGAGTCTCCTATGAATTGTCCAGGCTACTTACGACGTCGACGCAGCCATCAAATTCCTTGTCGACTCTCCCGGACGTTAAATCAGGATCGTCATGGGTCAACAGTTTACCTTCAGACTATTCGCCGTAGAAGTGATGATGTAACAGGATTAAACTACTATAGCAACAAGTTTAAACAATTTTTGAATATATCGCACTGTACTAGTACGTTCAGGCAATACCTCTGCATTGAACCATAGATGTCAAAGAACAGGGATAACGACCCGGACTATTTATGTCGTAATGATCACTCCTACCTGTAAGATTATAGCGGTATTCTATTCAATCCATAATTACAGACATACACAGGTGATGAGTGCAACCTGCTTGTAGTGCAGGGCGATTATTCAAACATTGTTGTCAGCTATTGCCATGGTTGTTAATCCTGTTTCATCATCACTTCTACAGCGAATTTGGTCTGGATATGCATCTCTAATGAGATTGAAAATAGTAAGCCAAGATAAACAGTTTTGATGTATTACCTGGATAATTGAAAACATTCACAAATACGTCGATTTGTAGAACTGTAACAATGACATTCCAAAAGCTTGCTCTCCGACAGGCCATTTCTCCGAACCCACTTATCTGTGATAATTCAAAATGAGCGATATCTGTTCTCATAATCAGTTTCTCCACTTGAAAAGAAAAAGGGGTAAGAGAAAGAGGAGAATAAACGAGGCAAGGAGGAGAAGAGCAAATGAAGAAATGAAGAAACAGAAGAGCTCCTGCAGCTTTTAAGCTGCAGGAGCTCTTCTTTTTCTTCATTTCTTCATTTTCAAACTATCTTAAGATAGTTTGAAAATGTTACATATAACAACAGGATCAATGTATACACCACAAAAGAATTAAGGTACCTATTTATGTGCACCCCTATATATCATAAACAAAGACTAATATGTCTCAATTAAAACAAGCAGCCAGACCCCTCTGATTTATGACATCATTTGTTTAAATTGGGTGAGAATTCAAGAAACGGTGATCTAAAACCCAAGGAAGTAACGTAATCAAAAGTTGCACTTTTATGTTTTAATCAATGGAAAGTGTGGCGCTAGTTTTTATGTGCTAATCAATGGAAAACACTGTGTTAATCTCTTGTTCGAGAACGCTTTGTATACAAATCAATACGGCATCCAATGAAGCAAACTGCAACTTTTGAATTATTATCTTCCTTGGGTTTTGGATCATCGTGTCTCTAGTTGTTGAACGATTTTAACGAACGAGGTCCATGCTACAACTACTGGCTTCTGGTTCTATATAATTATGAGATATCTTTATTTAAGATATACAGGGGTAAACATAACTGGCATAGACTTAGGAACCGGGAGGCTGGGGGCTCAGTCCCTGAATAATTTTGGTGAGGGGGCTGGAATACCTTTCACCTCCCCCCACACACACCAATAATCCTAGGTGAAGTTAAAAAATTGTGATAAAATAGACGGAAAATTGGTGTTTGTGACCTATATTTTGCAAAATAGTCTGACTCCGAGAAGAAACCCCCATCCTGCACCCCAGGGTGGCCCACAGATTTTTTTTTCAATTTTCAGCACCCCCCCATGTTGAAAACTTCCTAAGCCAATGACTGGTACCTTAATTGTTTTGTGGTGTGCATTATAGAACATGTTCTTTTATGCTACTCAGATTTTATTAAAGTGACTCAAATTGCAATCACCGTGTTTACAGATCTTTGTTATAACTATTAAACTAGTAAAGTAATTGATAAAATACAAAAAACGTTTACATGTAACTTGAAGAACAAAAGAAAGTAGAAGTAGACATGTATTCCATTAAAATGACGAACAACACATTTCAGTTTGATCCTAAATATTTTGAAAGCGCGGTAAGTGTAACATATTCATTATTCAAGTCTCAATAAATATTTTTGATATTAAAAAAAATCAATCCATTGACTTACTGTTATAAAAGGCCTGTTTTTCAAATGTCATTTGTTTTGACTTTTGAGTTTCTTAGCTTTTCAAAACTAGCATTTTCGAGTCAGAGTGCAGCTTGTTACGAGTCGGAAGGATTCAAAAATCATCTTATACCCGAATTTACTTCCGAATGCACAACAAAACACACTGTTTGTTTGAGTTAACAAAATATTTAACCCTAAACACCCATAGATACCACAAAATACCACGATGAAAACCACTGCGCAAACGCGAATCCCAGAGTCTGCCATGACGCAATCACCCTAAGTGCTATATGCTCACGGAATCGCTGCCCGGGGCAGCGTTACCCGTGTGGCTATCGGTTGGTGATCGTGTGCTTGGCATGCGGGGGATCACAGGTTCGAATCCGGGGGGTGCCAAGTGACTTCTTTGTTCATCTTCTCTCCTTTTTCGTTTCTTCTGTAACTTCCGATAGCAAAAAAGTAGGGTTGGGTGTTAGGATTAATGAAGAGTAGAGCATTATTAGACAACAGCCTTGATTATAAATATGAAGATACAATGATCATGATGATGTACAATCAAATACATTGATTTATGAATTTTACTCATCCAGCAATCTTCTTCTTATTATTGATTACATAGTTCTGTTGCACTCAATGTTCCGGACGACTCTCTGAAATAATGCCCAGTTCCAGCTTTCCTTTGGCAATGACGACTCTCATATCACAATGATACTACTTTCATTATTCAAAGCAACATGAAAATCACATGTTTAACCATATCTTTACAATAATAGTCGGCCATAGTCTTCCACATAGCCACCAGGGCATTGCCACCGGGATTGCACCCGTTTCTCTGTTTGCACTCATATCAGCTCTCCTCACAATGACATTCACACCCCGTCTTGTGAGAGATATGTGCTGCCTGGGGATGTCAACTTGTGCAATTAATTATGTGTTTCTGGGCTTCATCAAGGTCTGCATGAGAACTGGTGAAAAACTTGATTTCAGATAGCCCCACAATAAGAAATCTGAAGGTGTAAGATCAGGGGATCTTATGGCCATTGTCAAGTACTGTAAAGAAAGTGGTGAAACTGTGAATTTCATGTTATTTTAATTGACTTTGTGCAACTGCCTTTATACCGCAACATCCCTCTATCTCTAAGGACCGTTATCTCTAAGGTTCGCTATCTCTAAGGTTCGCTATCACTAACGTGTAAAGTCTATGGAGGTGAGAATCCCTCTATCTCTAAAAGAGAAAAGGGTTCGCTATACCTAAAAAAAGGGTCCGCTACTTCTAAGGTTCAATATCACTAATTCAGAATAAGGTTCGCTAGTTCTAAGGTTCGATATCACTAAATAAGGCTCGCTATCACTAATTTTAAATAAGGTTCGCAATCACTAATTTTGAATAAGGCCCGCTATCACTAATTTATTGAAGGTTCGCTATCTCGAAGGTTCGCTATCACTAATTGTAATTAAGGATCGCTATACCTTCGTTATCACTAATTTCAAACAAGGCCCACTATCTCTAATTTGAAATAAGGCTCCCTATCTCTAATTTTAAATAAGGTTCGCTATCTCTATTCTAAAATAAGGCCCGCTATCTCTAATTTTAAATAACAACAACAAAACTGCATTTATATAGCGCCTTACGAAACACCTTATGGCGCTTACATCGAAGACGATACAAAAATTACAAATCGGATGAAAAATTGTCCAATCAAAGTCACTATCAGCATGTAGATTACTTACAAAAACAGATGTGAAAGTCCAAATCAGTGCAAAGATAGCAGATACTTGATAAAATGGATAAAAAAAATAGAGATAGTGGGCCTTATCCTAAGTTAGAAATAGCGAGCCTTATTTTAAATTAGAGTTAGTGGGCCTTATTTAAAATTAGAGATAGCGGGCCTTATTTAAATTTAGTGATAGCGAACCTTAGAAATAGCGAATCTAAGATATAGCGAACCATAGAGATAGCGGACCTTATTTCAAATTAGAGATAACGAACCTTAGGGATAAATAGCGGGCCTTATTTACAATTAGTAATAGCGAACCTTAGGTATAGCGAACCTTCAATAAATTAGTGATAACGGGCTATATCTAAAATTAGTGATAGCGGACCTTAGAAATACCATAAACTTATTCAAAATTAGTGATATCGAACCTTAGGTATAATGGACCTTTTTGTAATTAGTGATAGCGAACCTTAGAGAGAGCGAACCTTAGAGATAGCGGTCCTTAGAGATAGCGAACCGGCGCCCTTTTCACACGGCTCACAAAAATAGCCACTGAGTCCTTATTATGAGAGATCTGTCCTCCCTGGGGATGTCAACTAGTGAAAACCTTTGATTCAGATAGCCCCACAAGAAGAAATCCAGAGGTGTAAGATCAGGAGATCCTGTGGCCATTCCACTTGGTGTTCTGCAAGACGTTCTGTCAAGTACTGAAAGAAAATGGTGAAACTGTGACTTTCATGTTATTTCAATAAGCCTTTTTGAAATATGGCGAGCACAAAAGGAGAGGACGTACTTTGAAGTGAGTCATCTTTTGTCAGCTGAGAAGCATACAAAAGATTACTCACTTCAAAGTTCGCCCTCTCCTTTTGTGCCAGCCTTATTTCAAAAAGGCTTATTGAAATAGCATGAAAATATTTCAAAAAGACTTATTGACTTGGTGACTTGGTGCATGTTTACACGGCTCACAAAAATAGCCACAGAGTCTTCATTAATGGCCACGCGTCAGTGATTTTACAGTTGTAAGTCATGTTGATTCAGCTCTTTGAATAAATACCGTACCTTATAAAAGCCGTTTTTCGGCAATTTTGCAATGGGAGTTTCTCAATTTTCCAATCGATGGAGGGGTAGGGGCACATGGGCGCGTGCCCCTATGACGTATATAAAATGCTAGAGTAAACAGTAGCCCATGAGGAGTGACACAGGTCAAGAACTTATATAGGCACATAGGCACTATAAAAGACAACTACATGGGCCAATCAGTGGTTCACAGCAGTTTAGAGTGGGGGTTGCTGGCCCCCTCACCCCAGATACACACATAAGCGGTTCGGTGGGGGTGTGCACTATACATGACCTAAACTGTAAGCATCCTGAGATTCAGAACAGTTCGGACATCCAGATGGCAGACAATACCTCAAGGTCAAGGATAGGGTGGTCAGTGCTTTAGGGACGCACCATTAGATACTCAGGGGGGAGTAGGAAGTTTTTCAACAAAAAAAACTTCCCCACTACATGAGGAAAAAAAACTTTCCCCACCAACACTAAAAAACAAAACAAAAACCTTCCCCCACCTAACTGTGTATAAATGCATAAAAAAAAAAAAAAAAACTTGCCGCCTTTGACGGCAAAAAAAAACTTCGCCGCCGAAGGCGGCGAAAAAAATTTCTTCCCCCGACCCCAACTTCCTACCCCCCCTGAGTATCTAATGGTGCGTCCCTTAGGTTACACCCCTCACTAGCCACGCCACTGGATTTCAATTCCGTTCATTCTGTGCGGTAATGAATGCTCAATAACATTTATGTATACTATTTCGACAGAAAAATTTGAATAATTGATTTTACATCATGCGCGTACAGGTTATTAGCTATATATCAAAATATACACTATAACATTTTGATAAAATTGCACGTTTTATCTGTGAAAGGTTAATATGCTCGCTGAACTTGTGTTGTTTGAACAGATAATAATCACACAAAGGTCGCAATATCGCTGTCATAATCATAAATGATTAACGCAATAGCTGGTATCGTCATGTACATATATTATATCACATAGTTTCGATGTTGTTAAGTATCTGTCATGTCCGTATGCGTAGGAAGGTAAGTTAAAGTCTTGCACTTAAAAAGAATTCTTTTGGTGTACTAGTATATTGAACGACGTTTACAATTGCATACTTAATGAAAATTAATACTTGAAAATATTTGAAAGAATAGTACGACGCTATATACATAGTAAATAACAATACTTCAAATATTACAATGAACGGTATGACGCTAACAGGAAATTAAGAAACATTTATTATTTGATTCAGCTAACCAATACGAGTAGTTTAAAATGGGTTTATTTAGTTAATTACTGCTGTCGAACATTTCAAATAAGGTTCGTGCGCGCAGAAAAATTTACATGGCTAGAAAAATTAGCTTTTGATTGTGACATACTTTCTTCTCGCTTTGTGCGAATTGCACGATATCTCTTCGAAACGTTGGTTGTCGTTTTATTTATTTTTGTCTGGTTGGAAAAGGAGATAATCATAATATATCTGTTGATATTGTGCGCTTCGACCATGTTGACCATTGTCACAGAAAATCTATTAGACGATGCAGCATTTTCGATGTATGGCGTACATAAATAGAGGGCAGTACTTTGAAGTGGGCAAAACATCAGCAAAATCAATACTATCCATCTATTATGTGGTGCAGGGGCGTAGCCAGCTTTCTTGGTCAGGGGGGTGGAAATAAAATTTCGAGGGCACAGACGAAAAAAATGCAGTTGCATTATACAATACATACAGACTGAAAATGTATCCTGAAAAAGGCCTTATTGAGATGATGTGCGCGCGTATTTTACACTATTTTCGCCCATTATCCGGTTGAAAAGGGCTTTATTGTCACAATGTTTGTATTTTGGCCCTGAATTTTGCTAGAAAAGGGACTCCTTGCCCTTTTTCTTTTCCTTTGCCCTCCTGATTTTCTCGTATTTTACACTATTTTAGCCCTGAATTTTGCTAGAAAAGGGAGTCCTTGCCCTTTTTTCTTTTCCTTTGCCCTCCTGATTTTCTCTTTCATTTTTTGTCAGAGGGGCACTTTTTCTTTCATTTTTTGTCAGGGGCACTCTCCTGCCCACCCCCCTCCACCCCCGCTGGCTACGCTACTGATGTGGTGCACCCCCTCCTTCGTAGTTCTAGGATAAATAGTAATTTTCTTATATTCTGGAAGGCTGCTTATCAATACCCAATTCTGGGGATGACTTATTGTGCTGGGACAGAGTTCTATAAAATTCCACAATACAGAGGGAGTTATAGTTTTATCATTTCCTCAATCAATCATACATAGATATTTGTCTCCTGGATAATTAAAAGAAGCAGTTTTCTATAAGCTTACATGGCCCATACAGTAAGCTGATATAGGCTAGGCTAGGCTAAAACGGGCTATATACCTACTGAGCAAGGGAATGTGTTTACTTACTGACGTTAGATCAGAGTAGATCTACTTAAAGATCTTGTTTCATCTGCAAATAGTTAAAAACTTCCGTATAAAATGTTTTAATTTGGGCTAGTTAGCTAGGTATATAGTAAGTTACTTGTTTTGTTAGTTTTAGTTAGTTAGATCGCAGACAAAACAGTGATTATAAGTATTAAAATCAGATTAAACATATAATTTAATTAATCTAATATATCTAGCAAACAACTTTTTTGTAATGAACATACAAACGGTCTCCTCACAGGAACAAAAGCGACATGTAACGTAATTGAGAGAAAATAACATATTGTTGTCTTTGCTTCCATATTCAGTTAACAAAATATAATGGCATCATGGGATTTACAAGAATCAGATCTGACCTTATACGAGAACGATCGACTGGGAGAAGGCGGTTTCGGAACAGTATACCGTGCTAATATAAAGAGTATAGACCAAGCCGTTGCCGCGAAGAAACTTAAGGCGGTAGATGTTGACATCGCTAAGAATGTAGAAGTAAGCTTGCTCCAGCAGATGGCTCATCCAAACATCCTGAGGTATTTTGGCGCAATCGTCACAAAGGACAAACACATCATTCTGGTAACAGAATTGGCAGAAAAAGGATCGCTCAGAGGCTACCTCGCAAAACAGAAAGAGCGATTGCCTGATGGTCTGTTCTTTAGATGGTCTTTACACGGATCGCTTGCTGTTCAGTATCTTCAGGAAATGAAAGTAGTTCACAGGGACATCAAGTCGCCTAATTTCCTGATAGATAAGAAGGACGTCCTCAAGTTGTGCGATTTTGGGCTCGCTAGGACATTGGTGCGTACGGAAGATGTTTCACGAAATCTGGGTACGATACGTTGGATGGCGCCAGAGTGTTTCAAAGATTTAAAGCTATCCCCAAATCCGACATATTTGCTCTTGGTGTGGTGATATGGGAGCTTATTGTGATGGAGTTGCCGTACAGTGACTTGAAGATTGAAGAACGTGTCATGTGGGCGGTTGGTAACGAAAACAGGAGGCCAGCGATACCAGCTGACGTGTCACCTGGGCTGAGAAGCTTGCTTGAGAGATGCTGGGATGAGGACCGCAACAAACGACCACACATTGACGAAGTTGTACATGTCATCGAGACAGAGTGATAAAAAAAAGACCGGTAAGAAATTATTCAAATACGTTTTGAAAGTTCTTACTTTGGAATACTAGCATTAACTCTTCAGACCATAATTAGATAAAGCAAACACTTTTAAAAAACGTTTAATTAAAACGTTCAGTGTGCGACCCCTTGAGTGCGACAAATCACGATGCAACTGAAAATCATTCTTGACTTACGGAAGTTACTATGTGGACCTGTTATTAAAAACCTCGCGTCGAGGTTTTGCCAAGTTTTAAAAATAACGGTTACTTAACGAAATAACGGTTAGTTCATGAAAAAGAAGAAGTGAAATTTAGCAAAACGCGACGAGGTTTATTTGCCCGTAAGAGAGCTCTATTGTTCCGCTATTGTATCCGCTATTGTATCCACTATTGTATTCTATTCATAAAAGCTACTGCAAGAATCGCGGCAATCCCTGATATCGCGGGTGTCTACCGCCGGCGTTTCGCATTTATTAACATTCAAAATGATCCGATACTCTTACATTTATAGACTTATTAGTGCTTTTTATATAATATTCAGAAATTGCAATTATGAAAACTACAAATTTTGAAAGTGAAAATATATTACCATCGAAAATATATCATACTTAAATTCTATAGAATCTATAGAGGCATTGCATGTGACATATCATCCCGTAAATATGGCAGACTACTCAAATGCATTCAACAAAAGCATGATTGCAATCTACCGTGACAGTTCGTCTCACACATAACCCTGCACTACGATCAAATAGGTTGATGACAACATTTGATTGAATGGACTGTACTACGCCATAACTACGGTGAAGGACACCGGTTCAAATCCTTTGTTTGGAGCCAATCAATAATTTCATGCAGGGCCTCTATAGATACCCAACCCAGAAGTGCCCATTTATTTTCTAATTTTTTGTAATCGCGCCCAAATATCCCCGCAAATATCTTATATACACGTTTTTATTGATTCATTTGGGGTGTATCAAAAGTTAGAAGTCGTCATATATGGCAACATCCATTGATAGCAATGGTTGAGTAAACATTGTCTAAACACTAGATAAAAAGACAGCTTTGTACTACAGAGAAGATGTGAGGAAAAGGAGATAGATCCAGCTATCCTCAAACAAAATATGCGTGCTGCCGCTCATTCAAAAGTAATCACGCTATTCAGGTTTAACAATAAAATACAATAAAGGGGTTCGAACCCATGATGGGTGTGATACACAACTTGCTGCTTAATAATTTAAGGGAAAGGTCAGTGTCTGTATATCATCATACTATGCATACTATGCATGCAGACCCTAACATCCAGTTATATTTCAAATAAAATATGACCGAAGTTCCATGGCAAATTATAATTTCCGACGCTTGTTGACTCTTTCAACCTCTACGATTTATGATACAGACTATTTTCAATTATCAAAATATCTTTATTAGGTTTGCAGGAAATGACAGGAAAATACATACAACAATAAAATAAACATGATCAACAATCATCCCTTTTCTAACAAAATCCTAAAACACTCTCCCTAAATAATTATAATTCGAAATAATAACACCTATTCATTTATTCATTATAAACCTCTCGCAAACTGGAATGTGTATGTGGTGAATTGTAATTTTAATAACCGATATATGCTAAGGAAACAAACGGGTACTAAAATATTATTCAAAATCAAGAATAATATCAAACAAATCCTCCTACTCGAACAGTACACTTAATTTAGGCCCGGGATTTAGGCCTGCAAGTAGTAAATACGCTTTCCAGGACATCTTCCTGTTTCGGGTCAAAGTTCAACTTAGGTCAAAGGTCACGAGTCACTTCCGGGTCATGGGTCATCAAAGGTCAACCGGAAATGCCGCCATTTGAAAGGTCAACCGGAAATACAAAAAAAAATTCAAAAAAAATATTTCAAAAAAAAATGTCCAAAAAAAATGAAAAACAAAAATCAAAAAAAAAATAATTGGATTTTTATTTAAATTAAGCTAAAAAAAATAAGCTTCCTTTGACCTGGAGGTAACGTTCGACCCTGAGTGCCATATACGATCTTTGACCCCTACACGACTTCTCCTCAAATGCGCAAATTGCATCAAACACGCCAATTTTGCGGTGAAATGAGTAAATGAGCGGGAACCGGTAAATCTCCCTCTTCTCCCACCCATCCCCAAATATACAACAAAATGAACATATACGTCAAAATGCGTCGATTGCGTAACAAAATGCGTCAAAGCGAAACTAATTGCGTCGATTACGCGATGAAATGCGTCAAAGCGTACTAGATTGCGTTAAAATGCATCAATTGTGTACCAAATTGCTTCGATCGCGCGACGAAATGTGTAAAAGTGCGGTTAGAGGTTTAAAATTGGGGTAATAACGAGTAAAAGAGCCGATTGTATTTTGTTTCATTTTTTGTCTCCATTTTCTCCTCGAGATCATCCGTGATCTCCGTAAAAAGGTCTTCATCTTTGAGACGCGCATGACATCGTAGAAACGTACTGTACTGGTCGATAGTACAGTTAGTTAGTTGGATATCCATATTTCGCGGTTAGTGGTTCTTTGAACCCCTCCGGGGCAAATTAGTTCGATATCCTCATTTCGCGGTTAGTGGTTTTAACGTCACGTAACCACCCAACCAGCTTCATGCCTCAACCAGCTATTACTTATCAAACTACTATAAATACGTATTCCAGGACATCACCACTTCCGGTTCCGGGTCAACCGAGGTCAAAGGTCAATCGAGATCAAAGGTCAACTTGGGTCACTTCCGGGTCATGGGTCATGAGGTCAAAGGTTAAGAGTCACTTCCGGGTGAACATCGGTCAACCGGAAGTGGTCAAAGGTCAACCGGAAATACCGCCATTTTGAAAAGGTCAACTGAAATATCGCCATTTTGAAAATTTTCAAAATAAAAAATTTCAAAAAAAAATTTCAAAAAAAATTGACAAAAAATTTCAAAAAAAAATTTAAAAAAAATTAAAAAAATTTAAAAAAAAAAATTCGAAAAAATATTCAACAAAAAAAAAAAAAATTCAAAACAATTTTGAAACACAAATCATGAGGACGCGGCTAATTGCCACAGATGAATGAATGAGCGAATGTAAATAAAATACCGCCATTTTGAATCGAGAAGTTGATTTTTTACCAGCGTTCATATTTAGGGATGTTAATATTTAGGGATGCTGATATGAGTCAATGAGCAGTGAAATGAGCGAATGAGCATTGAAATGAGCGTATGAGCATTAAAATGAGCAAATGAGCATTGGAATGAGCAAGAAAATGAGCAAATGAGCAAGAAAATGAGCAAATGAGCATGGAAATGAGCAAATGAGCATCGAAATGAGCAGGAAATGAGCAAATGAGCATGGAAATGAGCAAATGAGCAAATAAGCGGTGAAATGAGCAAATGAACGGTGAAATGAGTCAATGATGCGTGAAATGAATCAATGAGCATGTCAATGAGCGTGTAAATGAGTAAATGATCAGGGAAATGAGCCAACGAGCTGCGAAATAAGCGGAGTAATGCTATATATAGAACGGATAAAACCGGTTAGAACCGGTTCTCCTCTCCTCCCATCACCACCAAATATACAACAAAATGCACAAATGCGGCAAAATGCGTCGATTGCGTAACAAAATGCGTCAAAGCGTAACGAATCGCGTCAAAAATCCGTCAATGCGTCGTGAAATGCGTCAAAGAGTAACGAATCGCGTCAAAAATGCGTCAATGCGTCGTACATTGCGTCAAAAATGCATCATCGCGTCATAATTTGCGTCAAAGCGTAACTAATTGCGTCGATTACACAACGAAATGCGTCAAAGCGTTATAGATTGCGTCAAAATGCGTAAATTGCGTCGTAAACTGCGTCGATCGCGCAAGAAATGCGTAACGCAAAAGCTTATATAAACCGGTTAGCTTAACCTCTCGGTCATTTCGATCCGAGCCTTCAACGAGTCAACATGAATACCTTTAAATCTTACCCTTGCTCCCTGTGCGGCAGGACGTTCTCGCGCAAGTACGATCTCGAGAGACACAAGCGACACATACATTCCAAGGAAAGAGAGGAAGAAGAGGAGGAGGAGATGGATTCCGACGATAAAGAGTCGGAGGTCGAAGAGCGCGATGTGTCGGACGAAGACAACGACGAACTGGAAGACAACGAGGCTTATCGGGAATGGTACGAGGGAGCTAAAGAAGCTACGGAAGATATGAGGAGGGAAAAATACGAAAAGTACATCAAAGACGGCATGGACC
This sequence comes from Amphiura filiformis, assembly GCF_039555335.1. Lineage (NCBI taxonomy): Eukaryota > Metazoa > Echinodermata > Ophiuroidea > Amphilepidida > Amphiuridae > Amphiura > Amphiura filiformis. The sequence goes on along the minus strand of NC_092639.1, from coordinate 59,225,568 downwards.
CTGAGATGGCTGGGGAAAAGGCCTACCTGAAGACCGTATGGGCCGTCAAACGTGACTTTTTCGACCAGTACAGTACGTTTCTACGAAGCCACGCGCGTCTCAAAGACGAAGACGTTTATACGGAGATCACGGACGATCTCGAGGAGAAAATGGAGAAAGGGGTCGACGTGGACAAAGCCGTGAAGAGAACGATGGCCAAACATCGGTCTAAATTTGACGGGCTGTTCCAGTACGATGAAGATGATAACGTTGAGGAGTCTGCCACGGACGAAGGCGGCGACGATTAACCCGCTAATACTCACGATAATAAAGTAGAGAAACAAAATAAAACAAATGCGGCAAAATGCGTCGATTGCGTAACAAAATGCGTCAAAGCGTAACGAATCGCGTCAAAATGCGTCAATGCGTCGTGAAATGCGTCAAAGCGTAACGAATTGCGGTCAAAATGCGTCAATGCGTCGTACATTGCGTCAAAAATGCATCATCGCGTCATAATTTGCGTCAAAGCGTAACTAATTGCGTCGATTACACAACGAAATGCGTCAAAGCGTTATAGATTGCGTCAAAATGCGTAAATTGCGTTGTAAACTGCGTCGATCGCGCAAGAAATGCGTAACGCAAAAGGGAGGTTAGAGGTTTAAAAATTGGGTAGTAACGAGTAAAAGAGCCAATTGTATTTTAGCGGGTTAAAGCCTTAGGCTGCGTTCACATAGAAGTATACTATTCGGGTATACGGTGCACGTTTTGCAGGTGCACGCGTATGGCTTAAATCGAGCAATGCAATTCCATAGTACCGGGTCACATAAGGCTACGATCAGATAGAAGTATACTATTCGGGTATACGGTGCACGTTTTGCAGGTGCACGCGAATAGCTTAAATCGGGCAATGTAATTTCATAGTACCGGGTCACATAAGGCACTATTCGAAAAGGCCGTATACCATGTATACCTGCGTATAGTATAGTATCTACCAAAAAACGTTGACAACGTAAAGAAATCAGCAAGTTTAAAAAACCCACCTCGGCTCACTTTTTGAAACTTGGTCCCATTTGTAAAAGATACTGATTTAAACTTTATCATATTTATATAAATTTAAAACATTTCCAGTAGTGTTATATGTATCTTTAATGTGCAAATGCGATTCTAATTTGTAAGCTTTCTGAAACGGCTTGAAAGGTTATTATCTTGTTCTTGCATGGTAAACCAATATCCGATTGTGTTTTGTTTTATAATAATCATGATTAATGATTAAATTAAACGAATAACAAGTAGGCTTGTAATCTTGTTGGAAACGCTGTATTCTGTTGAAATAAAATAAAAACAGTGATTTGGTGTTGGTGTTCAAAATGGGACCAAGTTTCAAAAAGTGAGCCGAGGTGGGTTTTTTTAAACTTGCTGATTTCTTTACGTTGTCAACGTTTTTTTTTGGTAGATTTCTTTTTTTTTTATGAATATAGCCAATCAGCTCCAAGCTTGGAAAGTCATCAAGTTACGAAGTGCTCCATAAAACGAATAAAACGAAAAATAGATGTTTGAGATTGCTATTCTTGATTCATGACAATAAAAAATAAATTAAACAAAACTTTATCAGTCGTTTATTTTAAAACTTGCTCGTCACGCGTGACTGTAATGTTAATAATTATACATTTTAATACACGTAAATATGTAAAGAAAATGTAAATATGAACAACACACACCCAATGTTAACAATGCCAGAGAGACACAGAGAGTAAGTCCGATTTAGGCCTACTTCAAGTCGGAACTGGTTAATGCGCATATATTTAAGCCTATACTACGGAAGCGTCTAAATGCCCCGACTAGGCAAGATAATCGTGTTTTAATGTGTGTGGTTCTTTGTAGCCCTGCGGGGCAATTTACTTGGCTATCCGAATTTCGCGGTTTGTGGTTCTTTGTATGGGATATTCCTATTAAGCGGCGGTTGTCGGCGATCTTTCGTGGTTTGTTGTTTTCAGCAAGCCCTGCCCTCTATCGGGAGCTAATTTATAGTTTAAGCTTGTTGGATATCCACATTTCGCGGTTTGTGGTTCTTTGTAGCCCTGCGGGCAATCTAGTTGCATATCCAACTTTCGCGGTTTGTGGTTCTTTATAGCCCTGTGGGCAATCTAGTTGGATATCAATATTGAGCGGCAGTTGTTGCTGATCTTTCGCGGTTTGTGGTCTTAATTTGTTGGATATCCATATTTCATGGCTTGTGGTTCTTTATAATCGATAGGCCTGCGGGCAATCTAGTTGGATATCCAAATTTCGCGGTTTGTGGTTCTTTGTAGCCCTGCGGGGCAATCTAGTTGGATATCCCTATTAAGCGGCTGTTATCGGCGATCTTTTGTGGTTTGTGGTTTGAATTTACCTCATCAAGCCCTGCCCTCTATCGGGAGCTAATTTATAGTTTAAGCTTGTTGGATATCCATATTTCGTGGTTTGTGGTTCTTTGAAGCCCTGTGGGGCAATAGTTGCGTATCCAAATTTCGCGGTTTGTGGTTCTTTATAGCCCTGCGGGGCAATCTAGTTTGATATCAATATTGAGCGGCAGTTGTTGGCGATGTTTCGCGGTTTGTGGTCTCAATTTGTTGGATATCCATATTTCGCGGTTTGTGGTTCTTTATAATCGATAGGCCTACGGGCAATCTGGTTGGATATCCAAATTTCGCGGTTTGTGGTTCTTTGTAGCCCTGCGGGGCAATCTAGTTGGATATCCCTATTAAAAGGCGGCGATCTTTCGCGTTTTGTGATTTGAATTTATCTTATCAAGCCCAGCCCTCAATCGGGAGCTAATTTATAATGCAGGCCTAAACTTGTTGGATATATCCATATTTCGTGGTGTGTGATTGTTTGTAGCCCTGCGGGGCAATGTAGTTGGATATCCAAATTCGCGGTTTGTGGTTTGTAGTTGGATATCAATATCTAGCGGCAGTTATTGGTGATCTTTCGCGGTTTGTGATTTTAATTTGTGACAATTTATAATATTTATTCCAAATATAATTTCAGTCTGAGCTGTGAACAGAGCCACTGATAAATTGTTTGTTTGATGAAAAAATAATATCACCATACCAATGGGTGTTCAAAATGGTGTTATTCTTGATTTATGACAATAAATTGGTTAATAAAACATTGAAAAAAAAAAGGTGGTGGGAAGTTTCGAACTTGAGCAAAATGTCAGAAATGGATTAGAAGTCCATGGCCTTAACCGCTTCACCACGGGGACGTCTCGATATAACGACGTGTAAAAGTGGAGTATTTATTAATATGAATGTATGCTGTGGTCCGGAAAGAATAAAAGAATTGTGAAAAACTTGATTTTTTGGCGAATGGGATCCAGAATTTGTATGGAGGGTATCCAGGAAAATGCTAGGGTATATTTTGGAAGTGAATCTCAAAAGGTAGTGCGACAGTGACAGCCATGTATGGCTGTAGCAGTGTCGAAAGATTCTGGATATCAGTATGATTAGCTATGATTTGCCACTAATTTTGGCTATAAAATACCGCGTGAAATGAAGCAAGAATGTTTGTTTATTATCAAACAATCGGATTGACTGTAAGATTGGTGTAACATTTTGAATTAATGAGTTATTAAAATATTACACTTTGGACAGTAAATAAGATTTAGCATGGTTTTAGATATATTTTGTACCCAGCGAAAATATCATAGAACAATAGCGTTTTGTTTCGTGTAAATATAGTCCCGCGGTGCATCTGTTTATTCTTCTTTATCAGTCGTTTTTTTTTAAAACTTGCTGGTCAAGCTACCGCGTGACTCTAATAGTGGGAATCGTGCGTGCTCGATTTTAGTGCAGCGTATACCAACCTAATTTTAAAACTAAACCATATGTGGGTAAATTCATTTTTTTGTAATAGATGCACTATCTAATTCTGCACATTATGACACCTCATTCAATGCAATGTGACCTCCAGAAGTAAAGTTACAAGCATTTGATTAGACGAAGAAAATTGGTAAACTGACCTACAAAAGTATACTCGCTAGTAGCTATACGAAATACGCTCATTTGACCAGGCTGAGTTCACATAGTATACTCCTATATGAACTCAGCCTGATCGAATGAGCGTATTTCGTATAGCGAATACCGTATACCGTATACTTCTATGTGAACTCAGCCTTATGGTTGCAGAAAGAAATTAAGCGTGCGGCCCACATACAATGTTCAACACAAAGTGAACGATGTTATAACTTGGAGGGCTAACAAACCAACACCGCCAAATTCGACTGACGTGTGTACAACGTGAGAAGCTATGAGGAAATTGAACACTCGTTGTCTGATCATGTATGTGTTTATGGTTCGGATAGCGGTTACTTAGCAGCTCTCGTTCCGCTTGGGTTTATTGAATACACTCTATATATGTGACCGTCCACGGCGAATGAGTCGTAAATTCCTCCCCCGGTCAATTTTGTTTTATTTCGTGTTTAAAAAATTAATATAATAAACTTAAAAATGGTATATCATTTGACTTCAAACGATATCCAGAAGCGGGGTTATGGTTTGTTAAACTTTGCTCCTTCAACAAAAATATAGTATTTTTCATTTATACATGCGTCTCTTTTTCCACATTGCTGGCAATAAATATCAAACAGTCATAATTGGCGGTCATTTCAAATCATCCCCAAGTCAACGAGGTTTAAGAAGGTTCTCTCATTGTTAATTGTTGGTTATGCATGCCTATACAAAATACAATGCCTGGTAACCCACCACTTGAAAAGGATTTAGCAAAAGCAAACAAAGACCAGAGCTATTAAAAGTTCTATAGCCATCTGAGGTAGAAGCTTATTATCCACTTCAATAATAGGATTATTGATTGGTGTTGTGACTATCAAAATGAGTCAGATGTCGCGGCAGCTTAAGTTACCGATGAATACGACCTTCGTACACATTTTATACCGTAACTCAGAATACAATTTAGGGAATTTACGGCTCATTTGTGCTGCCGGGTCACATATAGTCATCAATATGGCGTTTCCAGTCCCTGGCTGAACTATTGGGTTCACCTATTATTTTTTAATAATTCTTTTACCCCATGCAGCTGATTGGGGTGGTTACGGGTCGTTAAAATCACTAACCGAGGATATCGAACATAGGCCCCCGCAGGGCTACAAAAAACTGCTAACCGCGAAATATGGATATCCAACTAGTTTGCCACTCGAAGCTGTAAAAACCACTCATCGCGAAATATGGATATCCAACTAGTTTGCCCGCAGGGCTACAAAGAACCACAAACCGCGAAATATGGATATCCAACAAGTTTGCCCCGCAGGGCTACAAAGAAATGCTAACCGCGAAATATGGATATCCAACTAGTTTGCCCCTCGAAGCTTCAAAAAGCTACTTACCGCGCAATATCTTTTACCTCAAAAAAAAGAATTAATATCAACCAAAAAACGTTTCAAAACGTAAATAGGGGCCAGGTTTAAAAAATCTTTCCTGTGTGGCTTTTCACCCTTTTTTAAACTTGGTCCCATTTATGAAAGTTACTAAAGACCCATACGAAGGAATCTTTAGGCTACATGTTTGTTTTCTTAGTTGTCAGTGTTCATTTTATAGAGTAAATTAATTAATGTTCGTGCTTGATTGAAGTTTTCCGTAAAGACGTTAGGATGTATTTCGAATTAAGGCAAAAGTAGCAAATACTCACTTTGTTAAATTCTTCATCGTCTTGTGCGATTCTGCGCCTTATGTGCAGATGTAGGGCCTATAATATGTAACAGGTTGACAGACAGTCAATTTGCTAAGTATATATAATACTCTACTACTCTTTATGAACACGCAATATAATGAAACATAAACCTTCAAATGTTTTTGATAATACATAGCCTACGTCATATTGCACCGCTTTCGAACAGTCTTAAACCTAATTGTTGCATGTAGAAATTAGAACTCATTCTTCATGTTATTACGGTACTACTTTACTGAATGGGACCAAGTTTTAAAAAGGGTGAAAAGCCACACAGGAAAGATTTTTTAAACTTGGCCCCTTTTTACGTTTTGAAACGTTTTTTGGTAGATAGTCATATAGCGAGAATAATAATCAACAAGTGTGACGGCATATCTGACAAACAATGTTGTTTCATAATTTTACAGGCTCGCTTCGAAGACAACAACAAGAGCCCACTCCCTATATGGGCGGTGAAGCTACCTTGGTACGGTATATTTTAAAAATTAAAGCACGCTCGTACTTAAGGGGTGGGGTATGAACGTTTGGACAGTATTTATTGTGGGACATTAGAGCACATCAGACATATCGAATTGCATTATGAATACGAAGAATGTCCTTCTGATATCAAATAATTTTGATTTTTTGAATTTCGCAATGTAATACACATTTTATGGCAAATGATTAAAAATTTATATTTTTGATATTTAACAGTACTCGAAATAAACTTTATAAATCTGATGATTTATACTTAAATTGTATGTAGGTCGGATGAAAAGCCGACGATCAATTGAAAATTTTGACCTTTCGTATTGAAGATATGGATTTTTTTTTTTTCCAAAACACCAAAAAAAATTTGGTCTTTTTGGGAAAAAATACATATCTTCAATATGAAAAGGTCAAAATGTTCAATTGATCGTCTCTTTTCCTCCCAGCTACATACACTTTAAGAATATGTCATTAGATTTATAAAATATACTTCGAGGACTGTCGTATATCAAAAATGTGAAAAATATCAAATTTTAATAATTTGTCATAAAATTTGTATTATATCGTGAATTTCAAAAATGAAAATTATTTGATATCAGAAAGACATTCTTCGTATTCAGAATGCAATTCGATATGTCTCATGTGCTCTCATTTCCCACAAAAATACTGTCAAAACGCTCATTCCAGATCCCTTAAAAGCATTGCTGTTGAGACGTAAAATGAGTCTTTTAAAGTTTTACTAATGGTCCGTGTTTATAGACAAATAGTATGATAAAAGATCACGAGAACATACTGCTGCTTTCCAAGTAAGGAATTAAAATAAGAATGAAATATAGGGGAGAAAGTCGTTCACCAAAAATGAATCGATAATTTATAATAACATGTTAATTGAGTATTTTGATATTGCTGTTTTAAATGTTTATTTTTAAGGACATGCAACTTCATACAGCCGTCCTAGCCGATGACAGAGAAAGCAGTCAATGTCTGCTCATCGCTGGTGCTCAGGTTGAATCCAGAGGACAGGTTTCATTTTTATATACATTTTTTTATCTATTATGCCATATGTATTATGTTTAATTGTTCGTGGCATGGGGGTCAATCCTGGGGGGGTAGGGGATGCGTATCCCCCACCTTTTGGCAAAATAACCCATTTTTGTTATTTTTAGCCACTTTTTGACAATTGAGGCCGAATGTCCCCCCTCCACAACACACCCCACCCATTTTAAGACGGATTTAGGCTAATGGTTTGTGGTCAAAGAATCCAAAACCGTGTAACATAATTATTTAACGTTCATCCCTGGAACAAAAGGGTTCATGGGCATAGTAAATTAATAGTGTTGTGATTGGTATTCGTAATTTGCTGGGCCAGGAAGTGGCTGCCACATTATGTTGATGATTTCTCTCAAATGAGTGTCTTGAAGATAGATGGTTAATTTCCGAACATAGGTAAACGTAATTGAAAAAATACTTTTCCCAGATATATATACTGTATCACCAACATAGTACCAATTTTACTGTCTACTATCTGAAACATTTCCCGGTCAATTCAGTTGGTAATTAGGAACAAAGACACATTGCATGACCATAAGTGTTCACAAAATATTGTTGTTGGGCGGCTTTTCGGGACAAATTGAACATTTATTAATGTTAAACACTCTGTAATGTGATCCCAGAACACACCATATATCTGCTGTTCAATGTTTTTTCACAGTACCAAACCACCCCGTTACATTCTGCGGTAGTGAGCCAGCAAGTAGGAATGTGTCAATACTTGATAGAAGCTGGTAGCAACATAGAAATGATTGAAGCCAAAGACGAAGTGAGTAGGCCTACCCTGAGTTTATTTCCCTGAAACAATACTGACAAGGTATTGATCTTTAATATAGATCGACCAGGATCGTATAATTGATCTACCGTCAACACGTTCGGCACGTTTTTGCTGAGATTTTTCTTCCGCCATTCTTCTTCCTTGTAGCCCCACTTCTTGATACTAAAAATGATTTTCCAATTTCTCTCAGGCGCGCAACATGCAGCCTAGTCCTTGTCCTAGTCCTATTTCCGTGGCGGCAAAAGCCCGGTAAGCATGTGAGAAACAGGAAAAGGGCTAATTTGAGCAATAATGGGTGAATATTTCCATCCCGATTAACGATTTCACCCAAAATATTTTCAGAGCAGTCAATTTGTCATTCTTCTGCCATATCCCAACCATCCCTGCCCCTCTCATGAATTGTAATGCTTGAACAATATTTTGAATTCTCATAAAAGACAAATGATAAGACAAATGACGTTTCCTGAAAATGTTGGTCTAACATAATGTAGATCCATATTTCATATTCTTCTTTATTGTTCTTTCATTACAAGGACAACTGGACCCCGCTCTTTACGGCAGCAAGAACAGGACAAGACAAGATCTGTGAGCTGCTACTCAACGCTGGGGCCAACGTGAATCCTTTGACAGCTGTAGGTTTAATTATGTGCCTGCTTTCTATTTAGTGAAACTATATACCCAAAAAGACGTTTTCATTTTCATTTCTATTACCACTAATTCCTACGTTCCGAATACTCGGTAAGGATCCTAGAAATCCTTAAAAAAAACCTTTTTGATATTATTTATTTGACCAGCGTCACCACTTTTCTCATTAAATCGGGATCTAGATTTTTCGTGTATTGGTGAAATTACGTCACAATCGGAAGCGTTGTATTACAACGTCTAGAAAGACCCATAACCCATAACCCTACCCTGTCCGTGGTTTTTTTCGGTGTGGATTATTCGGGCCGTAATAATATACATTATTATTCATGTAATCGGTGTATCACGTATTGTCACGTAATGTGGAGATAATGCATATCATTAACATTTGTAACGTATTTAAAAATGCCATTTTATTTTATTGCCTGCACCTTTTTAACCACAGGAACACATGTCACCGTTGTACCTAGCAGCACAATATGGTCATGTGAATGCTTGTAAGGTATTGATCAATGCTGGGGCAAATATAGAACAAAGGTTCCAGGTAAAAATAATGTTCTTATAATTTAGATCCCCATCGTTTCTGATCATGATATTGCAATGTATATTCAGTATGGGGTTTGAGAACGCTGAAGTCGGCACTACATATGTACTTAATCTTATTCCCAATAGACCATTTCAAATCAATATAGGAAAAGTTCGGAAAACCGCGGTATTTATTCAGTAAGCTAGGGGGTCAAATTAGCGGACAAGAAATGTGAAAAACTTCACGAATCACGGCACCCTTTTGAGTGAATATACAACTTACCCTGCCAAAATCAACATGGGTCATCGCGAGAAATATTTTCCAAAGGTATTTAATTAAAAGTTTTGCTATTTGGTACTTCACAATATATAGTAATGGAGAGAAAAGCGCAAATGTTCTTAACCTTTTGGCACTTAAGATTTCGTAATACTAGCATTGGGAACATTGTGTATCCTTTGCAAAAGTACCTCTCTTATTCATAATTGACCTTGCGAACGTTCATCGTGGTTATGATTGAATTTCACACTGTATAATTATGATGCTGAAGAGGTACTTTTTATGCGAACACGATCGGGAAAATGATTTCATGCTTCGGGCACGCAGAACGCTAATCAGTCGATCGCTATTGTTAAACAAGACCCACTCAGTTACTTAATTAGGCGCTTGAAAAGATCAAATTCGGTGTTGAAATAAGCACAATTTGAAATGAAGTACTGGTTGGACATTTTAGTGAGCAATATTAGTTTGAAATTCCAATAAAAAACATAATTCCGAAAAATCTTACACTGAAAGACACAATTTCATGCCTTCATGCCTAATTTTAGCACCAAGATTTTTTTAAAGTATATCCAAGCACTTTGTTTTTAACTGATATTACTGAAAAAAAAGTGCTTTATATTTGACCGAGAAAATGAATTTCATAGCAAAAAGGTGTATCTCTGAACTGTGCTGATTTCAACATGTATCGATCAACATTTAGTGCGACTATGCTTAACAATAGAAGCTGGTCAGTGGCGTACTGAGTGCGGGTTTCATCGGAATGAATCGGTTTGAAAACGCCTTATTTTGTTGGACGTGCATCTTTTATATAAACAGTGACTCGTAATCTTCAGCCATACATTAGGATTGCTAAAGCTGTTATCTACAAAGACATGTATTTGAATATCATAGATATCAATCAATTATTTTACACTAGTATTTGAAAATAATCCGTATAGGTAGTGAAAGCCTGAATTTAAGTTCTGATATGAAAATATCTTGAATATCTTTGAATATCGCAGGACCAGTTCACCCCTTTGTGGGTAGCTTCTTCCTATGGACACGACCAAACTTGTCGACTGCTGTTAGAAAGAGGAGCAAACGTCCTTGAAAAGACAAGGTACTGTGCTTTCCAAACCTTCTATAACGGACGTGGTCTCAGATTATCTTCTTGGAAAAATGTTTTGTGGTCAAATCATGAGGAAAAACAATGGGGTTTCTTCCTCCAACTGCGACGAAGTCCTCAAAGACCGCGATTGTATTGCTAGTTACACGTCTAACCGTCATGTTCCCCTCACAGCGTCATCATCCCTATATCTTCGTATCAAATATTGCCGTGATAGTAGGGCGAATCCACTAGTTCTTCAACAGCTATGCATGGCGATTTTGGATGAGATATGCCGAGCGACTCAGGCTAAGCACATCACCTGAACGATATGAGATACCACAGCGTTTCCATTCAATAGCTGAAATGACACGTTTTTGTTTTCAATACACTCAATGGAAGTTCAATCCACTAAGATACGATTATCATATTCTTTCAACACATATATTTAACTGCAATTCTACCGAAAGGTTTTCAAATTGACCGAAAATAATGTGCTGTATTCAACTGAATACATGAATACAAAACCCACCCAAGTCCATGGGAAGTGATTTTGAGAGAATGTGTATCATTTTAATTCCTTAAGTTAGATTTACCTGGTCAATATGGTAAGTTTTACGTGCAAATGAGTGGATTAAACTGTATAAAGTATGACGATTAGCATTTCAGGGACTTTGTAGGGTTCATTTTAAATTTTGGACTTGGGTGGTTTTTTAAAATCATATACAAAGACAACAACGTTGGAATGAAATTACCACTAGTAAGATAATACAAAATAAAGCACACATGTATGTATAATGTTGATAAGCCATTCTGCCATGTAATATAAACCACACACGTTCCTTTATTAAACCCATTTTTTTTTTCAAAAGCCACTCTCCAGCAATGAATGTGTTACAAGTGGACTTTTATACATACTGGATTTCAATCAATGTGTTACAAGACTCAAATCACGGAATTGGGTGGTTCTTTCATACATGCTATTTCTAACATGCTCAATAGACACAGAGGATTAATTTGAGTTGTTCTTTCATACATATGACAGGCATATGTATAGCAACAATTTCCCATGCTTAACTCAATTTGGCCAACGTATGGACTTGGGTGGGTTTTGTATTCATATATTCAACTGTTTGAGAATATAATCAAAATAATCTACACCATCGGTCTATTTTCATTATAACTAGGAATAAAATCAATCCATCTCAAATAAAGAAACATAGGAATGTGATCTTATTTTGTCCCTGATTTTACAGACCATTGAAAGACTCGACCACCGCTCGACCTTCAACAATACAGTGACAACATAATATGTTTAACTTGTATATATTCATAGCTGCATCGCTAATGTATTAGCGATTAGTTTTCAGCCAATGATTGGGTTTTAACCAACATGACTAATCGTTCACTGCCTGATTAAAATATATAGTTTTAGTTTTGGTTTTGGTTTTGGTCACGTGGTTTCCTATTGTCCTGCCTACCACTTGAATCATAAGATATCGAACTCATTGTTTCTACCTTTTGTTTAAAACCGAACATTTGTGTCAGTCAGTTTCGGTTTTGGTTTCAGTTTCTTATAAGTGGTGTGGATCGTAAAATTATTTGATTCGAAGTTACCTACTCTAAGTATACAAAAGAAATGTTTAAATTTCGCAGTGCAATATTCACGAGCAGAGAAGTCGAACAAAGAAGTCTACATTTGAAAGCATTGATTTAGTTTGAAAGCATTGACTTGAGACTACGAATTAGCCTAAGCTGATTTCACTGTGAAAATATATAGACCATCGAAATATTTCCACAGACATTACAATAGGCACTTGACAGATTATGACTTCAGTGTTATAAACACTATTATACACAACTATATTTATGTGCATGTCGCATGACGGAAGATCAATATCATAGAAAGCTGGTTTAAACTAACTTTTATTCAATTTATTTATTGGAGAATAGAGAGAGAGAGAGAGATAGAAGAGATCGCCAGGGAAAGAGGGTATGTGTGTGTGTGTGTGGGGGGGGGGGGGGGGGGGGGTAAGGGTAAGGGAGAAAGAGAAACAGAGGGGAGAGAGCATTGGAAGTGGGAAGGGAAGGAGGGGGAGAGGGGGGCTCAAGAGTGGAGTGGAATAATAGGGAAGAGTCGATATCGAGTGTGGGGAGGGGGGAGGGAGGAGGTTATATATAGGTGGCGGAGGGAACATAGGTAAGAGGTATGGGTTGTGCTTTCCGGGGAATAATCTAATTCATAATCAAATCATCTACATCATCATGCATCGTTTATATTTCAGACAAATAAACAAAACACCCCACCCCCACCCCTCAATATATGCACATGATGTCTATGCATAACTTATCAAACGAATCTCGGAACTCGGGTGTAATTTTATGGTGTCATGGAAGTGTGCCACATACGGCAGAGAGCATCAAAAGTCGTCCGCGTTGATAGATATCGATAATGAAAATGTTAGCACAATAGGCTATTATATACGTATGGTTATAGGCCATTATACTTTTGATTATATATACCCTCTTGTGTCCTCCCAGCACAATAGTGTTATGATTGCATACCAGTTCATCTCCACATTTTAATCCCTTGATTTTTGGTTTCTGAACAATAGAGAAACCAAAACTATATATTTGAAATGAGGGACTGAACGCGGAGTACAAGTATAAGCTTATATTGAAATAGAAGCTACTCTCAGCGGCCGGCGGGCAGTTTATAAAGACATGTGCTTTGATGGCTATACAAAATAATTATTACCTAGCGCGGACGATGTGCCCCTTGCCTGATAGTAACTGTAATAAATATGATTATACTAGTTTTCGCAAGGATAGCCACACAGCAAACACAAAACGATTTTATATTTTATTTTAAACAGGTTATATTTTGGGTTTGGGTTTTGATAGAAACATTTTAATAACATTAAATGTAGGGTTATATAAAGATCATGAAAACATTTTTAAAACGATTCATATGAAATAAAAATTCATTTTAAAAATGTAGTAAGATTTGAAAAAAAGGGAAATACCATAAAATAAATCTGGAGAAAATGCTGAATCTTTTTTAAATATTGCCTCTTCTAATACAACTTCATAAAAATTCAAATACGTATTTTTGCAGATTGGTACGACGTCACTTCACATCGCATGTACTTTTGGACATACTGATGCTGCCATGGCTCTTATGGATGGGAAAGCAGACGTGAATGCTACTGCCAAGGTTTGAAATGAATGAATGGAGGGAAAATATAGAAGATACAAACATGAAGAAAAAAGGGGGAAATGATCAGAAGAAACAGGGCCCGAATCAGGGACAGGAGAATAAAAGAGGGACGATAATGTAATAATTAACATACGAACAAGAAGAGAAGTAGAAGTAAAAACTTCACAAACAGTAACGCAGCCGTTATAAATCCGCATATATCTTCATTACTATTAAATAGTATTCACAATGTAAAACATAGAAAGAAGGGTGGTTTATCTACGAACATCGTGATAGGCCTACCCCATAAAAGTTGATTTGAATTCAGCGCGAAGATAAAGGCAGATTTTACATGCCACAATATGCTTTCATAATAACCATTGATTGCTGTAAACTGTAGCTTTTAAATTCGGGGTTTTCTTTAAAAACATCAACAACATCAACTTGGACGAATAGGGTATCTTAAGTCTGCACAAAAAGTAACGCAGCTGTTATAAATTGAAAATGTTTAAATATTGTGAATACGCTATAGGCTAAGCTATAGGTATAGTTATAATGAATGCTTCACTTTTTTTAGAAGAATAAGATACGAAGTAGTATTGAAAGAAGAAGAGGAAGAAGAAGATGGTGAAATAATGATGATGATGATGATCAGTAATGATGATGATGATGATGATGATGATGATGATGATGATGATGATGATGATGATGATGATGATGATGATGATGAAGAGGAGGATTATAATGAATGTATTACATGGTTTTTGTGTTTCACTACATGCATTCCTTTAATTATATTAAGCTTGGCAAAACACCACTGATGAACGCGGCAGAGAGTGGCAACTTCGTGATATGTCAGTTCCTACTTGGTCTGAACGCAGACCACAGTGCTGAAACAGAGGTATTGGATTATTCGTATTAAAACAATATCATGCAAATTCTAATGTTCACATGTATCCCGGGATACGGGTAAGTGTTTGGACTTAAACAGGGTTAAATAGTTATGTAGATTGTGTTAAAGAGACCGCTATAATAATTTGTATACGAGAAATAGTATCACTACGTCGTCGCACACGAAGTAAATAAAATGATCTAATAATGCTCATCCGAACACCATGATTATGTTGATCACTTCCTTTATGTTTATGAAATCTATGAAGTTGATCCCATGCCTGGGATCCTATGACAGTATGCAAGTAGGAGAAACAGCCTGCTCTTCTAGCTGTTAGAACATACTGCAGTTACTGTTCATTTTCCTATACACAATACACAGTGCTCTCACCATTGACGCGTGACCTCTACAAACAGTGTATGTTATAGTTATAGGGCATTGCCTAGTTAACGTCAATGTGTGAAAAATAACCGGCCAATATGTTATGTACTCTCTGAAATTCTAGAAAATATAGTTTTGTAACATGTCCTAAATTTTTAGCTTGTTTAGATGTTTGGAAATATTCGCACTTTGTTGATTTAGTAAGGAAGGGCGCGCATGGCCTGCAAAATTCCCTGTGTAAATCGAATGCAACTTTCAGTGACTATCACTCACTTGTGGACCGCCCTCTTCCGAAGGGCATTAAAGCTAAACCACTTGACGGATATTTTTTGTACTTGATGTCAATCAAGAATAATGTATATATTACACTGATATGTAAGTGACAAATAACAGCAAAAAGCAACTCCCATATCTGTCCATAACTTTGGTCAGTGGAGCGAGCCAGGGATTTCAAGTGGGTGATTATTGATTGCCAAGTGCCATATTTGGGCCTAAGTACAATCCACCATTCGATGTGGAGGATGGGCTAGACTTTATCGATTGATTTTACTGGAGTAATTTCCTGTTAACCAGGTTTAAGTACTGCAAAGGTCGAATCATGTTTGCTGTGCAGAATTTAAACTGCGCTATGACTGCTTTTTCAGATCTGAAAGAGAATGTACCCTCATGGATCATTTGCCCAATATTGTACAATACCGTAAAACCTCGCCTACAAGCATATAGAGTGTTTTCGATGAAAGATAAATTAGTATGAAACAGCTGTAAATATGACAATACAATAGATTGGTCATACAATAGTACTTGATTGTATACCCTCTTATCGGGAATTTATTTGCTCAAACTCCATAATGGCACCTGGATTAATTTGGCTTTAATCAAAAGCACTATATATGCTTGTAGACGAGGTTTTACGGTATGGGGTGACCAACATTTTATTTACGACCACATATTCTTATTCATTGCTTATGAAACCTGTCGGGTATATAAGGCCCTTCGGCCCTGATTTGGTAAAATGATCTAACTTGAAATTAAAATCACTGTTTCGAGAAAAAGAGCTTTAAAGTTTGAACACTTGACGTTTTTCTTTTTGAATAAAATAAATTATTAAACAGATCTAATGTCTTAGAAAATATAAAATCTCATTATTTGGTGGCATGGTGGTGATTTTAGGATGTCACCAATGGAAAGAGCGCCCTCACATTACCCATGCTTTGGATTTATCTCAAAATGTCCAAATTTCAAGTTAGATCGTTTTACCAAATCAGGGCCGCCTTATGCACGAAACGGTAAAAATGATCAATGGCATGCACACATCCAGAAGAAACAGAGAGACACCATGCAACACCATGATAAAATTAAAACTATTATTTTGTTACCTGTTATTTTTAACCTGTTCTTTGCATACATGATTCACATCTAGGACACTGGATCACAAGCCTTACATTTTGCTGCCCAAAATGGTCACACAGATATTTGTCAGATACTGATAGATGACGGGGCAGATGTTACAGCTTGTGGAAAGGTAAGTGTATCATTAGATACGCAATTACATGATCTACAATCAATGAAATTAATGTTAGCACACTCTGGCATACTAAATGTAAATCGCCACTCCTTTCCTCTCAGTTCAATGTTGATGAGAGCACTTTTTCATTGGGCTCCCCAGTCTCCCCAACATTGATTGATTGAGGGAGAATAGGGAGGGAAGGGGAAAGGAGAAGCTTCTAATCAAACATAGTTATACTAATTTCACTGAACTATCAGAGCGGCAATAATATAATAATAATGTTCGCACTACCACCTGTGGTTACCTGGATAAAGGTACAGGATTCTACTTCGCAAGCAATACATTGATTTTGTCGTAATGCTACTAATGTTTTTGTTGCGGTACGTGAACGCGTAATGTCTATCATTCAAGAGTATAGACCACTTGGCCTGTGATGTCATTGCCCGGCAGTATGCGCGCGCATTATGGCAGTTTCCATTGTTCTTTGCCCTGCAGTGTGCGTACGCATCGTAGTTTGCTAAGGGCACATGCATTTTAAATCGCCCGCCACATTTCATATCAGTTCGGGGGCACTGCTAATTCAAAGACGTCTCTGATATCAAAGACGGGTCAGTGATTTCACATACGGGGGTCTGTGATATCACATACGTCGTGCTTTTTTTACAGTTTGGGGCTAGATGCAGCATATCGGAAAGAAGGTGACTGTATCGGAATATGCTTTCCTATGTTTAGCAAATATCTGCCTGTGCAAACATCATATCTATCTGTGCAAATTCTGACAAATGGTCCCAGAAAACACTTAGATTGGCAAAATCGAGCCATATCCAACGTTTTGAAGTAACAAAAAATCCCAAGTCATGGCGGGAGTGAATATTTTGGCAAGGCAAAAAAGGAGGAACAATGAATTTTGGCCAGTCAACGAGGGGGAGGGAGCGATTTTTGGCACGCATTGTGGCGGTAACTTTTCAAAAATATATTCAAAAATGACTTGAAAATGGTAGGCCCCTTTACGGAAACGTTCAGGCCTAACCTCGTGGCCTGACTCTTGCACACGTGCATGGGATGAATTCGGAGAAATATGGACACTTGTATTTGTATTGATAGGGGTAGGGTTATGTTATGATTAGGTGGCTCAAAATGGATCAACAAATTACGGTAAACCAGGCGCGTGCCCACTGCCCAGGGAGTGGGGCTTTGGGGCCTGCAGCCCGGGTCTTAAAAAAATGAGGGAGACAGAGAGAAAGAGAGAAGGGAGAGGAAGGGGAGTGATAGAGCAGTGGCATAGCCAGGCCCGTTTTTTTGCGGGGTGCTGATTTTGAAAAAGTGTTTCTTTTTTTTCCAGGGGGCGATTTTGTAAAAAGTGGACCTTCTTCACAAACTTTGGACCTTTTTTGACTAAAAAGCATAAAAAACATATTTTTTTTCTCACTACGGTCGTAAATTAGGATTTTTTTGAGGACTTTTGCCCCACCGCACGGCCCCACTCTGCGTACGGGCCTGGGCATAGCCAGTGGGGCAGTATAGTGCCCCCTACAAAAATTGAAGGGCGGAAAAGGGAGAAAAGAAAAAGGTCAACATTTTCGGTCTGATTTCCCAAAAATTGAAAGAAATAACCCGACAACTGAAAACATATATAAAATAACTGCCAATACCGGAACGAAAATGTTACAAAAATCAGGACAAAATATTAGCAAAACTGGGTTGAAAATTTTGTTTTGCCACAGCCACCCAGGCTCATTTCAATATCCGGGGATTTTTAGGCAAACAAAAGGGGGAAAAGTGGAAGAAAACAAGGAAGAAAACAAGAAGAAACGAGGAAGAGTAGGCCTACGTTCTGAGTCATTGCGCATCATAATTATGTTCATGCTTGAAATTTGTGACGGGAAGTCGCATCCACTGGAAATCCATTCTAAAATACATATTATGCATTATCATGACATGGTTATATGGCCTATAGGCTATCATGATGGTCGGAAAAATAAGTTAATAATAGGGGCCTAATGCAAAATGATGCACCAATTGGCTTTTAGTTTGAGGATAATATTCCCCTCACAAGTCGGGTCCGTTGAAATCTGTTATGCTCAAAATAATACGAATAATAAGTGTAAACTTTTACACCAAATGACTTTATTGTGCCTTTCATAACTTTTTGAAAATAATTCTCCAACTTCTGAGGGAGCACATCCCCCTCAGGCACCCTTCTCCGTCAAAAAAGAAAAGGCTAACTTGCATTTATCCACATAGGCCTAATTGAGCAGGTTCATACCCATGCAGAAGTCAGGTCCGCAGGAAATTTGTTAGGAATTATAGGCCTATCTTTCATAGATATAATGACTATAGGCCTTTTATAGCACATCCCCCTCAAGCAAAACAGAAAAGCCTAAACTTAGGCTGAATTGAAGGAATTATTGAGCACGAGTGTTAAATATAGGCGGAGACTGGGGTAATTGTGGCCACGGGGTAATTGTGGCCCCTTTGTCTTTATCAGGGTGTCTTTATACTAAGCATTAGTCTAGGTGACTTAACTTTGTATTGTATGAAAGAGTGGTCTTTATGTTACTGTTTGGTGAAAAAATATTCAAATAGCATTAACATTTTTATGAGGGGGTCTAATTTCATTTCATTTCATTTCATTTTATTTGCCAGATAAAAAACATTAAACATACAGTAAAACACAGACAATGATTGCACAATATTAAAAGTATATAACATTTTCAATTGACCAGCAATTAACATGAGTTATTTTCATATAGGAGTTATTAAAAGGCAAGACTCCAGTCCATGATGAGGAATCCAAGACTCCCTCGGTGTGCAAAAACAGGAGAACAAGACACAGAGCCTCTGATTATTATCCACCTTATGTAGACCCATCTTGGAATACGGAATACCAGGGTGGCTCCTTACCAAATTGGTCATTTAAAATCACTTGAAAAAACTCAAAAACTTCTGTTTCGTGTTTGTGTTCCTGCTCCCTGGGGGAGCTTAGTTACAATTTCAGATTAGAAGTGCTTGGTTTATCTTCAATGCGTAACAGATATATTTACCTTGCTTTGTCTTTTGTTTCAAAATGTTTGTATGGGAAGTATGATATCAATCCCTTTAAGTTTATCTCAGTGAATCCCCGCCACAACGAGAATTTAAAATTTAGTCACACCTATGCTCGCACAGATGGTTTTAAATTCACTGTTTTCAACAGATTTCCTGCTTTTTTTGATCAACTTCCTCAAGATCTCCGTAATCAACTTCTTTTCAGTTTAAATGGGTTTTAACAAATTCCAAAGAGCACTTCAAAAATCTCAGCTGGAATTGATTTTTATAGAGTGTTTCTTATGTAATATGTTTAGTTTATTTATTTACCCCACTCTAGTTCATGGGGAGAAATCCTGTCTCCTTCGGTGTGATCTCTGTTTTGCTGTCCTGGATAACCTCATGACCTTACATTTGTCTGGGTTTAAAGCCATCTTATTAATATTGCACCAGCTAACAATTTCATTTAAATCATTTTGAATGATATTGACGTCATCTTCCGAGTATAGAGGCCTATAAAGGAGCGTGTCATCTGCATATTGTGGAAGAGGAGACTGAACAAAATTTGGAAGATCTAAAACAAAAGATTAAACAAAAGAGGACCCAGCACAGACCCTTGTGGGACCCCTGATTTAACAGGGACCCACTCAGAGAATGCCCCTCTGAACTGAACACATTGGTAACGATTTAAAAGAAAGGAGGCGATCCAGTGCCAAAGCGGACCACAAATGCCATACAGATGAAGCTTCCTTAAAAGAATAGAATGACTGACCTTGTCAAAGGCCTTACTCCAGTCAAGAAAGATGACGTCAACATCAGGGGGAGATCGTTTATCAAGAATTTGGGACCAGTGATGGCAAACCGTAGTCAGGAGAGTGGTACAAGAGCGACCGGATATAAAACCGTGTTGTTGAGGAGAGATGAGCCCGCTCGTGTACATATACTCAACAACATAATTCCTTGTAACAACCCTTTCCAACAGCTTGCCAACCACGGAGCACAAAGATATCGGTCTATAGTTTTCAATGCTACTAATGTTACCAGATTTGTGAATTGGGACGACATTTGCTCTTTTCCAGTCATCAGGGATTTTACCCTCACAGAGGGAAATATTAAAAAGCAATGAAAGAGGAAATGCAACCTGGGCTGCAGTATGCTTAAGCATGGTGGATGTTATACCATCAGGCCCAGGTGCTTTGCCATTTTTTAAAGACCGGATAAGTTTAAAAATCTCATGTGAATTAGTGGAAACATTGGTCAAAAAAGAAGAACCTTGATGACCCTCACACCAAGTATCCAAAAGGTCAGGGTCATCTGAAGTAGTGAAATTTGAATTAGCGGAGCGACATCGCAAATGGCTCTAAAAAAGTCCACTTTTTATTCATAGGGGTGGTACTTATTGGTTGTATCACTGACTATTTTGTATGTGTTTGACATGAAAGGTAATCATAACAGTTCCCATTGATATAACAATTTTATAAAAAAATTGTTTATTTAATGAGCTAAATTTGCATATTATGTAATACCCGGCTTGGGGTAAATGTGGCCCCTGTTCATGTCTTAAGCAAATTACTTGCATCTGACCCCCTAAAAAGCTATTTTGGTCATTAATCTGTTATTTATGTTAATCAAATTAGCCATTTGGGGTCATTATTGAAACAAAAAGACATATTTAGTATGTTTTCAAGTCAAAACAAGGAAGTATAATGAACAGTCAGATCCGGCCGCAGTTTCGGCATGCAAAAATTAGCATAATAACAAGTATTTTACCAAATGCCTTAAAATGCCTTTTTCTGGTAAATAAACCAGTCCAAACATATGCCTTCAAACACTGAAGGCCTATGGTCCAAATGGCCTAGAATTATCGCAATGACTATAAAACATGTTATTAATAGTTATCAGGAAGAACTGGATTCACAATACTCTTTAAATTCTTTATTTTGTTCAGGGCCACAATTACCCCTGCTTGGGGTAATTGTGGCCTCTAAAACATTATGTTAATTATTATGCAAATTGCAATATATTTTCCAATTATATTTATCACATCTTATAGGTACCCATTGCCTCTATCCACTCATGCAGAAATTTTACTTCTCCAGTTCATACTTAAAGAATTACATGGTAAAAATGCAAAGGGGGCCACAATTACCCCAGTTTCCCCTAAGCCTAAAACTAAAATTCGCGGCTCAGTTGGAAATCTGTAAAAAATATATGCTCCGAAAATAACCAATAAACAGTTTTGATGTGTCCGGACAATTGAAAGTCTGCAAAATGTCCGTCGAGGGAGCAAAGTTATTCTGCAGCATTTAAGCTCAATTATAAAAAAGAGCAACATTTTTTTAGCATTCTCCGATTTCTCACGTTCACTAGAAAGAGTGTATCCCGAGCCCGCGATTTAATTCATAAATTGGATAGTAAAATTAGCAGGAGCTAGCAGGCACTTGGGCTAGCTTCAACCCTGATCATGCTGATTAGGCCTACTCGCAAAATTATTCCCGTTGCGCCAGTTCACGTTCACAATATCGTTTGCGGCTGGGTTTTGAGACTAGGGAGTATGTGATTTATGAGACGTCTTTGAATTATGATACTGTCAGGTGACTCGGCACTGAAGAGTCTTTGATATCAGAGACGTCTTTGAATTAGCAGTGCCCCCGAACTGATATAGTACAAGAAAGCCATTGAACAGTGTAGCGGCTCGTTCAAGCATATCAACAGACGAGACCCTCTCCTTTGTTGATAAACAGTGATGTCAAGTGGTCTATTTTCGAGACATCCTGACTGACTGAGTTTTTGTTATTTGTTTGAAACGCACCCCTACAAGCCAGTAGTATGTCGAGAATGACCCATTGTGCCCCATTCACAAAGGACATACAGACATATTCTACTGGCAGGTGCGTAAGAAACAAAGAACGCCAATGCAGTAGCCAGGGCGTTTCGAAACTACCAACTTTATGCTCATTGTTTGGTAGCAGGTCACATTTACGCACCGCGTTCACATTTGTTCACTAATACTTTCTATATTTGAAATAACTTGCAATGAACTAGTTTCTCTTTCTGTCTAGAAAAACTGGCTAAATACACCGCTTCACCTTGCCTCACGCAATGGCCACGAAAAGACATGCACGCGGCTGCTTGCTTGGAATTCAAATGTCAACGCACAGAATCAAGTGAGATTTTATTCTTCATTGTGTTTTTGTTCCGTGCAGAAAAAACCGTCAAAGTCCTGTTGAGACAGAAGTAACACAAAAGAACGACAAGGCCTTTAAGTACCAGTTATAATAGATAATAAAAAGTCGAAAAACGAAAAAACAAATAAAATATAATGAAATAGATAACAACATCGGTAAACATCAACAGTTTTGAGTCATGGTCCAGGAAACTCTACTCGTGTCAAATGCATTCTTAAGATTAGTTCTCAAGCTAATTCCATATTTTTGTCGTCAGGAAAAGGCCACTCCCTTACACCTAGCTGCCATCTACAATCACGTCAAAGTTTGTGAGGTACTTCTCAACGACAAGGCAGACGCCAGCATAAAAACTGAGGTAACACTTAAAAACGTTAAAGCTGCGATATAGTTCGACGTCTTACGTAGGTTTTCCACAGCAACAACGTCTAAGAAGAATAAACTAACGGCCTTATCAAATCTGCGTGGAGACCAGAACCGCAAAACGCTCAGTAAAACGTCGAACTATTATAATACTGCAGCCTTTATGAAAAGCAACCAATTCTTATCAATGATATCGATGTGACTTATAGCATTATTTTGTTCTAAAAGTTTATGAAGATATTTATGTAGGTCATGCACAGGATTGTAAAGCTGATGGAAATGTGTGAAAGTGTGGGCAGGAGTGGTGTAATTTCGTCTACGAGCACGAATTTCGATATGAAGCATACAATTAGACGTTCGGAAGCAGACTTGAACGTGTTGTATGAATGTCAACTAGAGCATCACAACTCGCTTACGTACGCCATGCAATATTGGACGTCCAAGATGCGTCCAGTGTTAAATATTTATATACTCTTAGGTTTATTTTAATGGTCTTGGTCATCAATAGATTTGAGAATATCGCCGACGGAAGTTTATAAAACTGCCAAACCAAGGAATCTTTTTCAGCCAATAGTATATTTTTGTAGTCAACTTTAAAAGGAAGCCAACCCAGCCTCTTTCAAAATGATCCTTCCTTTTGAACCACTCAGGGCGACATCTCTACGCTCCGCCATGCTGCTAAACGTGGTCATGCAGAGATATGCAAGTTGATTTTGCAACACGGCATAAGCGATGACGAAGAAGGAACAATGTAAGGCTACCAAATACCGTAAGCGATCGCCTAATGACCGCTATGGGCTCCCTTGACATAACTGGAGTTTCAGACACAAACTAAAAGTGCCCTTCCATAAAAAAAAATTCCACGAACAAATAAGGGCACATACCCTTAATTCTTTGTGGGATTTTTAGAGGAGGGATCCATATATTTGTTCAATTTACACCAAGCAAAGGAGCCCAGGTGCGCCATTAGGTTAACGTTTATGGTAATAAACAAATTTACCATACAAGTAAGCCAAATAATAACACAAACAAACGCACTAAAGATAAATCGACGTATAAAAATGAGAAAGATAAATAAAAGTACACAATCAAATAAGCTAACAATAAAAATATTATTTATTTCTCCATGCAGTGACCTGCAGACGTCATTTCACGCAGCTTCATACCGTGGCCACGAGAAAGTATGCAAATTATTACTTGATGTAGGAGCAGACGTCAATTCAGCAGACGATGAGCACGATGAGGTACAATGTTAAATTTCCCGCCATCGTTTTTCCATGATTGTGCACAATTTTTTGGGTTCATACGCCCAAGAGCTCTACACAGCGATTAAATGGTACTGGGGTTTAGAGGCGAGGAGTAAATTCGGCAACAGATATTAATGGGGATCACTATGGGAGAAATCTTTAAGGGTTAGAATTAAGGATTAGGTTCAGCAGCTTAGGGTTTTGGAATAGGTGGTTTTGGTTCAGATTGGGATTTATGTTTGCGGTTCCAGATTTTGGTCAGTAAAATGCAAAAATTCAGATGAAACAAGATTCACTGGTTCATCAGAAATAAAAGTCCTAAAACCATGACATATGATTGAAGGCACCGTGACCTATTTATACATCAAGCAAGATACTTGGCTTACTATCTAGGTTTTAGTTTCAAATCCAATGAAATGGACTGTCCATGTTCATGTTCAGTGTTTTTACACCACATTTTGAAAGTTATGATGTAATTTCACCTGGTGCAGCACAATTTGAAGTGCAGTCTCAGAATAATCAAAATAAAGTTACAATTCTGTTGAACACCTACTCTCAACATGGGCTAAAATATTTTGCACAGACACTGATTTTTTTCTTTTAAAAACATTTGTCTTTATGGGACAGGAAATTGTCAAAAATTGCGGGGAAAATCTTCAAAAGTCACCCATTTGGGCTACTAAATCGCAGTTTGGCAACCCTGATTAATGTGGGTGATTTTGGAAATTTCAAAATAGTGAAATTGGTTATACACAAAAGCATCCAACACTTGACCTAATTCAATAAACAAACACTTTACTGCTGACAATAGGTTCTACATAAAAAGCAGAGATAATGTTGACAAATTAGTTGAATAAACAATACATGTTTTACTCAAGTGAGATTCTCTTATGTAATGGTATGAGTGACCCAATATCAGACCAGACAGAGGATTTGCGGGTGTTCATGTTAAACAGCATGACTGTATTGTAGTGTATTGTGACTGATTACTCAGTGTTTACTCAGTGCTTAGCTCGGAGGGAGCTTTCAGTGCTTTTGAAACTAATTAACTTAATTTGACCCCTTAACGTAAACAAAAATTAAAACAAAATTCGACATTTTATTGAAGTGCGCACGACCTTGTTCTTCACATCGCAAAAATCCGTATCCGAAATAATGTAAACCGTAAAAGTTTTTAGCCTCACCAATTCGCCAAGTTCAGTAATTTATTATAGATTCTTATTACACGATTATAAATTTTGCATCCACAGGGCTGGACATCCCTACACGAGGCCGCCCAATGTGGATATGACAAAGTATGCGAGGTTTTGCTAGAGGCTCATGCGGAAGTCAATGTAGCAACAAACGAGGCAAGCACTCAGTAAATACATTTTGAAATATAGGTATATCATTAACGATTTCTGAAATATCCGTACGAATGCCATCATCTGAAAGGGGGATTTCGTGAACCTAGCATCCTCCTTTTATGACATTTTCAGTAGATATCCACGAAAAAGCTTATTCGTGCCGTGGGGGCCACCCTTAGGGGGGCGCCAAAGTGACCAATTCAGCATTGATTTTGCGCCCCTCCAAGCGATGAAATTCAAAATTTTCGCCCGCATTTCAGCACAAAATCAATTGAAAGAACATTTAAAATTGAAAGAACATTTATCAGTTAATCAGTATTCAACTTCTAGAAACCAAAATTGATTAGTGGTAGGCCTTATTTGTCCACAATTATTTCGCGTGCTCCAAGCTCAACTGTTTCATGGATGGGGGCGTCTACGATATTCTCGGGTGGGGGGGTAGGGGAGCCAATTTTGTTTCTTGCCCCGGGTGCTACCAACCCTATTTACGCCACTGTAGCAGGCTGACGATATTCAAAATGTATATCAAATCATCATCCTTAAATTTGAAGGAGGAGGTCAGCGTTTCTGCAAGGCTGGGGTAGTCCAACGTGTAGGACCTGTTTTTTTCTTAGTTTACCAACTATACTCTGATCGCTCAAAAATAATTAACCGCGAAAGTGCGATGACCCCCAAAAAGGTTTTTTCGGCAGGGCGTTCACTGGAATTACGCGATTTTTCCTTCTTCATGTTCTTGCGCCATGTAAGATAGCGATGATAGTCTTAACTGAGTATAGTCAGGTAACTTAGAAAAAAATTCCTACTAGTCGGACTAAGCTGGGGTACAATCACTGAATTGAAGCGTCCCTTCTAAAATACTTTGACATCATGTCACTTTCGCATTGGTCCAGTTGGTTTACCTTACTTGCATTTAAAAAACTAACATCATATATATTGTCATGAAATCATATGTTTATCATTCATTTTGGAATTTAGGAGCACAACACACCTCTGTATGTAGCAGCGGAACATGGACACGAGGGAATCTGCTTCAACCTGATTCAGGCAAAAGCAAATGTTCATGCTAGAAACAAGGTCTGTTTGACTTAGAGAAAGCAGTTTTACTCAATTGAACAATTACTTAGTTGAAAACAAGCTTCTTTATCAATTTCAATCTGGTTTTAGGGGATCATACTCAACTGACACCTGCCTCATTCATTTGCAAGATCACATTAGGAAGCAAACAGCCTCCGGTTACTACACCGGGATGATCTTACTGGACATCCAGAAGGCGTTCGACAGTGTAGACCACCAAATTCTGTGCAATAAGGTGTCGGCTATGGGTGTGAAATCAACACCTTGGTTTTATTCTTATCTTTCTGATAGAAAGCAGATTGTGAACATCAATAGGGTTGAGTCTGTTCTCCTTACCATAGCATGCGGGGTACCTCAGGGCAGTATCTTAGGGTCTCTTTTATTTCTTTGTTATGTGAATGATATGCCAAACTCTGCTGATTGTTTACTATTACAATATGCTGATGATAGTGCCCTAATGTACTCTGATAAAGACCCAGAAAAAATTGCCAAGAATCTTAGCACTACTCTGCAAAGTTGTAATAAATGGTTAATTGAAAACAAATTGTCGCTTCATATGGGCAAAACTGAACTAATTCTCTTTGGTTCTAAGCGTAAACTAAACAAATATCCTGATTTTTCCATCACATGTGACGGTCAAATTATCAATGCAAAACAGTCTGGTAGTTTATCTTGGGCTCGAACTAAATCAATATCTTGATGGTGAACAAATTGTTTTTAATATAATTGGGAAAGTAAACTCTCGCCTAAAATTCCTTTATAGGCAAGCTAACTTTTTTTATCATAGCATCAAAAAAACGATCTGCTCAGCTCTTGTTCTTTGCCTTTTTGACTATTCAATCTCTTCATGGTATGCAGGCATCTCCAAATATCACGCGCAAAGGCTTCAATGTGCTCAAAACAAAATCATTCGTTTCATCCTGAATAAAGATTTTCGGTATCACATCAGTCACTCTGACTTTCAAAATCTTGGCATTTTAAATATAAATAACAGAGCTGAGCAGCTCCGTTTAAATCATGTTTTCAATATTTTTCACAATACTTGTCCTGACTACATGAATGAGAATTTTACTAGACTATCAAGTGTGCATCATACAGCACAAGGGGAAGGGACTTTAATTTTCAAGTTCCACGGATCAAGTCTTTTAGTTCTGGTTCTTTTTATTTTAATGCTATCAAAAACTGGAATAGCTTGCCGGAAGATATTAAATCTGTCTCACTGAATACAAGTTTAAAACAGATGTCAAAGCTCACCTTTTAAATCAAATGAATGTCTAGTTTGATGTCTTTTGCTCCAATGCTTTGTTTTTGATTGTTGGTGTTTTTTACCAGTCTTAACTTTTATTATCTTTTTTCTGTAATATAAGGACCCCTTTGGAAATTAGTTTTTAAGCTTAAAGGGCTATCCTTGGCATGGTGTTATGGATTCTGTATGTAAAATAATTTGTATGTTTATAATATGTATTTTACCTGTAAGTGCAATATAATGTTTGTAATGTGTATCCATTTTAACATGCTGAATAAAATCAAATCAAATCATCCCATAAATCAACACATTTTCTCTATTTCTTTGTTCTGTATGAGTGATATAATATAGGCGTATATAAAACAAATATTAACTTGAAAAACAATTACTCGGTGAAAGATGTATCGTTCCATTAGCACTCGTTGTTCACGTCTCGTGCAATGGAACAAACCATCTTTCACCTTGTTATTTCGACCAACACACTCATAGACAGTTAATATTTGCATTTTTCAATTTTTGTTCCAGGAGCAAAAGACACCGCTGTTTGTAGCGTCTCAGAATGGTCACGATCTGATCTGCAATGCTTTGATCCTTGAAGGCGCCGGTGCCAATGCTGCAATGCATGTAAGCGCAAAGATAATAGTACTAGTAGTAGTATTAGCACAAGATCTCTAGAGGCTTACTGTAACCAGGTCTATATTTTAACCCTAGAACTACCCCCTAAGATTTTTTATCCGTCATAAGAAAACGCACCCGTTTACGCCCGAACGACCTAAGCTAATCGTAGATCCATCCTTTGCGCTCATTTTAGTGATAATATTTTTACGCCAGCAATTTACCCGCTTTCATTTCGCTCTTGTGAAATTATTCCAACAAGAGGTACTGAAAATGTACTTGTTTGTTAGGTGAAAATAGTCATTTCCTTTTATATTTAGGAGAAAATTTGGTGAAAATCGCATATTTTGTAGAATTGTTAGCCGAAAATCAATTTTGCCTATATACTTTTGTACATGGCCAGAATTTCCCAAATTTGCATGGACGCCCTCACATTATGTCGTCATAGCGAGATTATGTGGAGAATGTTTGTACTTATACAGGTATCACTGTATAGAGGAAACTCATAGCTATTTAGTACCAAATATAAAAAATATAAAATATTTGAAATTTGGGCCAAAATCGGGCTTTTTTATGATTTTTTTGAAAAATCAGCATTTTTTGACCATTTTTGGCGCAAATTTCTCAAAGTTGGTCGAAATTCAAAAAAATGAAAAAACGGGTCCTAGATATTTTGATCTAGTTTTTAAAAATTAATAAAAAAAAATTTGGCCAAAGAATTTTTTTGTTATGATGCACAAAAAGAAGTGGGCCAAAAACCGTTATTTTTGGGATTTTGGGCCAAAAGTGCCATTTTGGCCCAAATTTGACCTCACAGATGAACTTATCAAGTCTTTGCTATTCTAAATATGTATACTTTTATATACTTTGGACCAACAATTTAGAAGTTATGAGGCCCGAAAGTTTCCATAATTCCAGGGTTCAGACCAACCTTAAGTTCTCCCATTCTTATGCTAGAACCGATAGTTTTAAATACACTGTCTTCAATCGTTTTCCAGTTTATTTTGATCAACTTCCTCCCCAATCCTCCATCTCTCAAAGACCAATTCTTGTTTAGTATATTTAATTTCCTGGACAATCTCAAAAAACATTTCAAAACAATTAGCTGGAATTCAAAATAGTTTTCAGTTGGGCTTAGGCTTATTTTTTATCTAAAGGTTGTGCTTACATTGTATTATCACGCCTCATCTTATGTTGGAGAATGTAGGTAGATTCATCCTTTGCCCTGTTCCCCTGTGCTGATTGTCTGTGTTCTTGTGGGAATCAATTAGGTTTAGCCACTTTGAAAGTGACTTTGTCACTATCTGGCTATCCCTGCCAGGGGTTCTCTTGTCCTTTTGTTTAAATTGTTCCTGGTTAAGGCATGCCATCTCTCTATTTTCTCCAACATGGGTCAATTCAATTTCAATTTCTTGCTTTATGACCTTCCATGGCTTACATTTTTATATCTTTGCATGTGTAATTTATATATTTATGTGTAATTTTGATATTGTGCAATACTTTATATGTATTATGTGTCTTTTTGCTGGCAAATAAAATGATATGATATGATACAGACATAAAGATATTTATAAAACGCCTTTAAAATTTATCAAAGCGCTGAACTACAAGGAGAGAAAGGGTGGAAGAAAAGAAAACACAGAAGGAACAAGAAAAAAAGCTAACTGAAAAGGTCAGTTTTCAGTTTGTTTCGGAAAACTGGAATTGATGGAGACTCCCTGATGGCTTTAGGTACGGTTGTTTGTTCCATTCCCTCGGGCCAGAGACAGAGAATGTATTTAAACCAGATGCTCTATGTGCCCTAATAGGCTGACTAAGCAGAGTCTTATCGGAAGAAGATCTCAATCCTTCTCTTCCGGGAGCATAGGCTGAGAGAAGCTCACAAAGATAATTAGGGGCACTAAAAGTAGTCCTATAATCCGCACATGTACAAGTGAGCAAAGCGTTGGACTGCAGTATCCTAAAATCATTAAAGCCTCCCCCCTTCGGCCAATTCGCTTTTTGAAATTCAATGTTATGGTGATTTTTATTGAAAGTGGAAGATTGTTTGTACTAATTTCGTGGGTGAATTTTTTTTTCTGTGTGGAAAAAGTAACAAAATAAAAGTAAACAAGAGTATTTTGCAGGTTTGTTTGCAGATTAGGTTTAGTGTGTCAATTCAAAAGTATCAAGTATCTAATCATTTTCAGGCAGAATTAATAGGTAAATTTTCACGGGAAAATTTTCTGGACACGTGTGGGATAAACCTATTGTTTGTATTTATGCCCATATTTTTCGCCGGGGTTTATTTATTATTTCTCTAGGTTTGTCAAATTTTGTTTAAAATTAAATATAAGCGTTTTCTCTATTTAAAGATACCTTTGCTGTCGGTTATTGAATACTAGAGATATGAAAAAAGGGGATTTTGGGGACATCCTGTATTGACCAATCACAAGACAAAATTTATGATATGTTTTCTATGAATCAATTACTGTTATCTTCTCTTTCCAGGATCAATCTACACCACTACATGTAGCGGCTGCAAATGGTCATATGAGTACATGCCAGATCTTAGTCGAAGCTGGGGCTAAAGCGAGATCTAAGGATGAGGTATTGAGGATATTTAATTCGCAATCATACACATGAATAAGTTTTGTTCAAATCATTCATGTTTCTTAAGGGAATATGATGTTATAATATTCAATCTTAGCATTCCATTAAAATTATGTTACTATGTTCATACATTTGCAATACCACCAGCAGCTATCTCGATAAAGGCAATTCTGTTTTGATTTCTTAATTCAGGCTTTGCTTCTTCCACACATAAAATTCAAAACGTAAAACGAGGTTTCGATTATGAGATGCACTGCGCGGTTTAACATCATATAGTTTTAAACAGTTAACGGGTTGGGCAATTTTAAATCGATTTGCGAAGTTTTTTTGATACGTTCATTAATTTCTCAAAAAGTAAAAATTGCAGATTAACAAATAATGGTTCAAATGAAAGCCATTATTGGGGGCTAATTTCACTATGAAAGGCCTGACACCAATATAAACATTTGTTTCGGTGACCCAAGTTCGTGGTCATATTTGCTCACGCATTTTTTTACAGATGGCCTGGAATTTCATATTTCGGTTTCAGCGATTGCCCGAAAAAAGGTGGTATGTTTTTGAAAAGCGTTTCCGCTTGGAATGTAGATAGTTATTGTTGCTATTACTCTTTGCGATTTTATTTTATGCACTCTTTAGCCGACAATTTTCAATGCATTTCACACACTAGAAATGTCGCTTGCATAAATACCGATATTTTTAACAGTATCGTTTTTGTTAACCAAAATACCATCCACATTAGTTCTCAAGACTTTGATGAAATCATAGATACCAAATCGGACTGCAGGTGATGAACAGATTTTAAACTAGAATCAATAGAACCAGCGTAGGCCCTCTCAAAATGTACTTTTTTAATATATCGCGTTGTGATAAAAGGACTGCTTTGTTTTCCTTCTTTTTATAACAAGGAAAAGTTTTACTTACCCCAAACTTCACACGTAGTGTTGTCTCAATGTCCGTTGTTGGTTGGTATTATTCCGATTAAGCGATTTTCATGATTTAGGCCTACTTAGCCTGCATTTGACCAAATATTTGCCCACACAATGTCCGAATATATTCCAAAAATAGCGCTGCATTCGGTGTCACATTAACGACAAGGTTATACTAAGATGTGTGAGACTTTCTGACACTATATTCACGGTTTTTCTACTAGCTATTCAAACCTATGACCAATTTGACTGGTTTGCGATGTTCAATACCATTTTCACCCTGATGTGGCAGTGACGTCGCGTCAGTGCTGTGCGAATTTCATTAGGCGCAGCCTCACTCGCTAGCGTTCGGTCAAAGCGCTGGTGTACATACGCACGCGCCGCGTAGATGCCCGAGCGAAACAGCTGCTTCAACGCGTTGACGTCACTGCCACATCGGGGTGAAACAGGTGGTGGCTGACATGATCGAGCCGGCAACTTGTGAAAGCACCCGGCCGTATGGCATTTTCAATATACTTGGTTAGTTTTGTGGGGTTCATTATCGAACCCCAACGGTTTTAGCTTGTATTTATATTATTTATTAACATAGGCCCATTTGTTTGTGATATTTCAAGCGTTTTAAAATTTCAAAATAATCCCATTCAATAACACGGTTGACGATGAAAATTTACTGAATTTAGAGAATGCAATGCGGGCACCACCTGGGGTGAAAAATGGCATAGGTAACAGATGACTATGGAACCTCAAACTTGCCCCTCGATAAAGGTTGGCAATATGAAGCAGGCGTCAGTTAGCGAACTTTGCCTGTTTAATGCGAGTGCAAGAGCCGCCCGGACTGTGAAGGTTTCCGCATACCGTATATGGGTTCAGGTTAGGCCTATATCGTCACCTCTAGGCCCTATGATTTAATTTTCGAAAAGAAAGCCTAATCCCGGAGCCTAATCAATTGAGAAGGGAATGGATCCCAAATCAAAGCTATTATTGACAAAAATACTTTTAAATATGCCATAAAAAACACCTTGCCAGAAGTGCGTTAACCCAAGAGTCAGCTGCGTTTGTGCAACCTGTTCCTTTCTGTCCTTTTGCTTGTCTTGTCCTCCGTCCCAGGCACCGTCTTGTCTTTATGTAGGACCCCATTGGAAATAAGTTTACACATTTGCAGCTAGACTTTATGGGTTATCCTGGCATTTCGACTTTTTGGTGTCTTTGCTTGTATTCATGTATTTCATATATTATGCTAAATTTGTGATAATTTGTGATTGATTATATTTATTGTTCTTGTCGATTTTGCCGAATAAATATGAATGAATGAATGGATTGATTACACTGAACATGAAGCTATATCTCTACAATCAACGAAAAAAGTCTTGGAACGCTTGCGGTTAAATAACGGAAAACTGTCACCCCCTCTCCCCCGTGCAATGTTGAGAAATACCAAAGTCTTCAGCGGTTTCCCAATGTGTTCCAACATTGATTGATGGGGAGAGGGAAGGGTTAATCATTGTTGTAGATGTCATGCTTGTTCCCAGGCAAAATATACGTCATTTCCATGATCATATGAAATTCTGCACGGAATTTCGACAGAGTGTACCAAGCGTTCCAAGGCCTTTTTTCGTAGATTGTCTCTGCCGAATGCAAAATATTTCATCTAAATTTCGTTTTTGGCTCATAACTCAAAAACGGAATGTCGTATGAGCTTCTCATTGCACACGATTTGAGAGTGGATTATATGCTTTGGAACCATAACAAAATTGTTGATAAAGAAATTGGTTTCTTTAGGAAGTGGTCACTGCAATCACCCCCTATGCTAAAATACACGCATTTTGCAATTATAGCTCCAAACTGCTCTAAAATGTCGTTTTTGTCCCATAACTCAAAAACAGAATGTTGTATGAGCTTCATATTTCACAGGATTTGGAAGTAGACCATGTACTTAGGAATCATTATACAATTGCTGATAAAGAAATTGGTTGGTTCAGGGAGTGGGCACTGAAACACCCCATACCCCAACTTACACGCATTTAATGAAATTTTTATGCTATATCTCAAAACCGAGAAATCGTTTCAAACACATATCTCGTAATTACGGCTCTAAGCTGCATGATTCCGAGTTGCCTAATTTATTTTTAAAATTAATATTAAAGTTCACCTTCATAGCACTTGTCAGATAGGTGAATTAACGTTAGAAAAAGAAAATTGAGTTTTAATTTAATACTAAAACCGCATGTACGTTACGATTTGTAATGAAGTAAATAATAAACTACGACTATCTTCAGTAGATAGCATTAACTTGTTTTTGACATCATGTAACAACTATCTTCAGCAGATGTGTGCTTCACAAATTTGTGTATGTATAATGTGTGGGGTGTGTGCGTGCATGGTGTAGGGCGTGGGATGTATGTGGGGTAGGGCGGAGGGGTTTGTAGGACTATTATAAGATCACATTTAAATCGGAAAGTATTTCATTTGGGAGCTTTTGGGAAAGAAATAAAGAAATGATTAAATAAATTAAAATCAAACATAGAGAAAGAAAGGAAGAAAAAAAGACAGAAAAAATAAAGCCAAAATGTATACTTCATGTATTTATAATAAACAAAAATTTTCACCGGGTTCACCGTCGCAAATAATAAATGAGACAGAAAAAGTGATACCGCCTGGGAATCGAACCCAGACCCTCAGGTTTACAAGACCTCTGCCTTAACCACTTCGCCACGAGAGCTTCGTGATTAAGACGCTTGTAATTTGAACCAATATGCGGTCACTTCAACTTTTTTTCCACGTTCATGTTTTTATTTATTTAAAATGTCTTTCGTTCATTCTTTCATTGATTGAAACTAAGTATTTTATTTAAAATGACTTTCGTTCATTCTGTCATTGATTCATTAATTGATCTTTCTTTCCTTCTTTCTTTTCTTTCTTTCTTTCTTTCTTTCTTTCTTTCTTTCTTTCTTTCTTTCTTTCTTTCTTTCTTTCTTTCTTTCTTTCTTTCTTTCTTTCTTTCTTTCTTTCTTTCTTTCTTTCTTTTAATACAAAGAAAGAAAAAAAGCATAGAAATAATGAATTCATAATTTAGCAATGATTCACGCAATTAAAACACGAATAGTCAAATGGTGTAAAGTGTAAACCCATAATGGTAATCTGTAATGGTAAACTGCTGCATTGAACAACGTGCATACTGAGCAGTTTGCCCTGCATTGATATTAATATATACGTATAGATATCTATCATACTGCAGTTAATACTGTCCGTTTTCCTATACACAATACACAGTGCTCTTTCCCATTGACGCGTGACCTTTACAAATAGCCCTACGTTAACAGTATGGGGATATGACTAGTTAACGTCGCTGTGTGAAAAATAACCGGCCAATATTAAAAGTACTCTTCTAAAGTTCTAGAAAATATAGTTTTTAACATGTCCTAAATTTTTAGCTAATTTAGATGTTTGGAAATATTCGTACTTTGGTGTTTTAGTTAATGTTATAGGTAATAGTACATTGCCTAGTTAACGTCGCTGTGTGAAAAATAACCGGCCAATATTAAAAGTACTCTTCTAAAATTCTAGACAATATAGTTTTGTAACATGTCCTAAATTTTTAGCTAATTTAGGTGTTTGGAGAGGGTCGTACTTTTGTGTTTTAGGAAGGACATGTAAACGACAGATAACACCAAAAATATGAAGAAATTATTTCCAAACCGTGTTAAGTCAAAAATCATTATGTTGCTCATTTTCAAGAATGCTGGTTTACAAAAAGCACGCCATTGTCTGATTTCGTGAACAAAGCCACACATGACATTGTTTCCTTTCGTTTCCTTTATAATCGGTTACCCAACTGAAGCTATGAATACCAGCTTTATTGCGATATCGCACATGAAAACAGTCACTTGTGCACAACCAGAGAAGATCCGATTTAATCAGTTGAGCTGTTTCAATGAGTGTTATCTTGGGTTAATAGCTTTTAATGGGGTTAAGTCCTGCAAAGGTCGAGATGAATTCTACTGTAGACATGACTGCATCATGTTTCAATTCAAAATGGCAAACTGCTAACAAATTTCATAAATGCGATCAATGTGTCATTACTTTTGTATTCAAACATTCTCAATTGGTATAGCCAATGTAAACGAACATCACGCTTCATGAGATGCGGCCTAAAAACCATAAAAGGTCGCTTTTGGACCATTTTGTCATTATGGTAAACTGATGCACTTTGCCGTTTGCACTATACAGCTTTACACTTTCCCCGATACCTGACTACTATAAAAGACCAAAACTGGTTACTTCGATTGCGAAATGGCAGCGTGGCGCAACGGCTTAGTCCTTCGACTGGTAATCTTTTGACTATTGATTGATGCGAATGGTTCGAATCCCCGTGGTGTTCGATTTTTTTTCTTTAAGTGTATTCAGTTGTTGTTTTCTTTTTTTTTTTTTTTTTTTTTCTCACCGCAAAAGCGTATTTTATTATAAATAATATTCAGAAATGAGTTGTTTCAAATTGTTACATCATAATCTTTCTGATTCGTTCGGATAAGCCTATACTCAGCAAACACAAGTTTTACAGAAAACATTTACATGTTGGGTTATATTATAAAGGGAACAGAATGTTTTAATAAAATTCAAAAACATTTTGGAAAACATGCTGCAAAACATTGTAATATTTTTTAAAAACTATATTTGTAGTGTTTTTGAATTATGAGACAAAACGAGATTTTAGTCATAATTACGAAATGTGTGTAATTTAGCATAGGAGGTGTTTTCAGTTACCATTCCCTAAATAATCCAACATCTTTATCAACAATTTTATTATGATTCAAAGGGATATTATATACTCCCAAATCGTGTGCAATATGAAGCTCATACAACATTTTGTTTTTAAGTTATGGGACAAAAATGACATTTTAGAGCAGTTTAGAGCCATAATTACGAAACGTGTGTTGTTTAGCATAGGGGATGGTTTCAGTGACCACTCCCTAAATAAACCAATTTCTTTATCAACAATTTTGTTATGATTCCAAAGCATATAATCCACTCTCAAATCGTGTGCAATATGAAGCTCATACGACATTCCGTTTTTGAGTTATGAGCCAAAAACGAAATTTAGATGAAATATTTTGCATTCGGTAGAGACAATCAACGAAAAAAGTCTTGGAACGCTTGCGGTTAAATAACGGAAAACTGTCACCCCTCTCCCCGTGCAATGTTGAGAAATACCAAAGTCTTCAGCGGTTTCCCAATGTGTTCCAACATTGATTGATGGGGAGAGGGAAGGGTTAATCATTGTTGTAGATGTCATGCTTGTTCCCAGGCAAAATATACGTCATTTCCATGATCATATGAAATTCTGCACGGAATTTCGACAGAGTGTACCAAGCGTTCCAAGGACTTTTTTCGTAGATTGTAGCTTCATGTACTGAAGAACATTTGCAGACCCGGCCTTCTACACGTAGTGGGTACCACATTAGATTGTGTTTACAAGAAATGATAAGCGCCGCCTCCATAAAGTTTCCTATGCCAGCAGCTTTGATAAAATATTATCTACAACCACCACCTGTGTGATTGAATGTCTTTCTTTGATCTATTGACCTCTGAAGAAAGGATTGAAATTATCATATTGCCGTCTTCTCCATCTTCCCAAAAATAAAAGTTGAAAATTAGCATCTATAACATTATGTAATTTATTAAACCATGTAAACAAATTGTAGATCTTCTTTATTGCACCATCATTGTTTTATTGACTTATTACAGAACGACAAGATGCCAATTGATCTAGCAAATGAGAATGGTCATGAAGAGATTCACAAATTTCTTCAGGAAGCGCAGCCAAAAAAGGTTGACCAAGCCATGCATCTTCTCCGCCAGGCCGCGGGGCTTAGTCGACAAGGACTCGAGCATGGGTTCGACTACCTTACGAAAAAACTGGAAGATATTTAAATAACGTTAAAATTTAGGGCCCCGGATCTAGGCCTAGTATACATATTATGAAAGGCAGTTGATAGCATTTTATGAAAGATATTTAAATATTGAGAAAGAAGAACAAAAGAGGCGGCAAAGGAGACACGACAAAAGTTCTGATATGATCATAAATCATATCAAGTTTCTTTCCTATAGTGAGATCACCATCCAAAATTACAAATGTCAAGCCATTTCTGTGATTAGAAATAGGCTGCAACATTTTCT
The DNA here is from genome assembly GCF_039555335.1 of Amphiura filiformis. Taxonomy (NCBI): domain Eukaryota; kingdom Metazoa; phylum Echinodermata; class Ophiuroidea; order Amphilepidida; family Amphiuridae; genus Amphiura; species Amphiura filiformis. The sequence continues at coordinate 59,187,267 of NC_092639.1, read as the reverse complement.
GGATTATTTTACAAGCTACGTACACTGTTAAAAATGTCCGTAAAAACAATTTCCGTAAACTAACAGAAATCTTTAAATTTACGGAAACTGTTTTAGTGTAAATCATTTCAATGAAAGAAATATCAACTGACCTGAGATTATGATTAAAGTATTCTTATTTTCCAACATACATTTCATACTTAGTGTTAAACATTTTGTGCTTCAATGACTTTTGTTGACGGAAAAATTACCGTTATTTTACGGAAATTTTACAATTTTTCTGACAGCAAAATTTCCACAAGTTCCGTTTTCCACTGTATTTTTTTTTTCCGTAGAAATACATACATTTTCTGTAATTCAAAACGAATTTTCGTAAAATATACGTAAAGTGTCTGTTACATTACAGAAAATGTCTTATAATTATGGAAATAAAATGTTAACGGAAACAAAAGAAATATTCTGGAAATTTTGCTGCCAGAAAATTCCGAAAATTTACAGAAATGATTTTAACAGTGTATAATCGATTAAAAACTACATTTATATAATGTATAAAGTAAAATTTTAATTCCTACAAGTAGACCTATATATTATTGTAACTTTATAATAGGCCTACAGAGAAGTTTGAAGTATATTTTACTGGGTGAGTAAAAAAAAAGTGCAATAGAGAAAATAATCCATTTTTATTTAAGAACCGAGTTGAAACTTTTATGTTTTAAAATATTTTATGAATGGTATATCCATGTGTGAAAAAAAATCAAGGAATTAGCATTTACCGTTTTGTTTTTATGACATATTTCATAGCGATACCAAATTTTAATGTTTGTCCAAGAGACATCTCAAATTTGTCAGCCCACTCTGTGTAAGGTACGGTAGATTTGGAACAACTGCCAACTCAACCTTCGTAACCTCATTAGCATTGGAATAAATATGGAACACCTAAAGTGTTACTGCCCTTGGTGTTGTTAAAGAAGAAGAAACATTATTTGTTGCTATTTTCATTTTCCCTTTACTTTAAAGATGTTTATTCTCTATCAAAAACATACATTATTATTGTAGGCGGGGTTTTCAAATGTCGAAATGAAATGGGCGCAAAGTGGAGTGATTTACAAAATATCCAATAAGTTGGACATTGGGATTAAAAAACTGGAGTTGAAGTCAAGTGAGGTATGAAGGACTTAAAGTAATGTTAGAAAGTTTGTTTGAACATAAAAAAAAAAGAAATTAAAATAACGCAAAATCAACCTTATTTAAGTTAAAGTCAGTTTCAGAGCTGGTGTCTTTATCGTGCATTATGTGTTCTCATTCAAAATACATGGTACCTCGTGGACAAATAATGAAATTAGGTATCGCAGCAAAATGACTCATAAAAATTAAACGATAGTTGCGATTCACTTCATTTTTTCACAGAAGGTGTCTATATTGAGTGTGGCATTTATAGAAACTTTCAATAATGGAAAAGTTCAACTTGGTTCTTACATCAATATCGATTCTTTGCTCTGCTGCACTTTTTGACTCACCATGTATAAGCCTACGTCGTCGTCGTCGTCGTCTTCGCCATCGTCGTCGTCGTCGTCGTGATTGTCATTATCATCGTCGTTGATGTACTGTTTTCTATCTCAACACCGGGCTCAACACCAGAATTTAATTTTAATTATCCGTTCTAGGCATAAAACTTCCTCTCAAGAGGTTCCACTGTCATGACATGTCGCATGACACCAGCAATGTCGGGCTAATGCACTGAATAGTGTGTGCGCCATCTTCTACCGTTACTGACATTCTATAAGAGCTTATAAGCGCATTTGGGCATTATGGGGCACACCACTATACTTTGATCAGCTCGTAATAGGCGGGCTTTATAACATCGCGGATTAATATCAATATATTTTATTTCGAGAATTGTCTTGTGACATGTCACCAGATATATCACGAATTATTAATGCAAGTCCACTACTTTATCTACTTTATTTAACACAAATAATATAGACCAGACAGGTCAACAATATCACTCTTAACGTGGGTCTACTTTTTGGCGTAGTGGTAAAAGCCTAACAATTCCCGCCGATTACAAGCTGATCAAACTATAAATCAATGCAGCATTTTCATAACCCAAATGAGGTATGGTAAAAACAAAACCCTTTTTGAAGTATTTTAGGCTGCTCTTTAGACTAATAGTCAGATAGCGCAGTGAATTATAGCTTAAATTAAAGTGTAAAGCATATGTGACTGGTCATGTCAAAAGGAGACACTTTTGGTCAGGATCGTAAAAATGGAGAAATAGCCAAAAATCTGCCCGGGGTGATTTTTTTCACAATTTGGGTTTGTTGCGAATTTGTGATATTATTAATGTTAAAAAATATTGTCTGATAGTTTCAGACCGGAATATAACTGGCATCTTGTATTTTTAAAGACATTTTTCAAGGTAATTCCTACTCTCAACATTGTCAATAATATTTTTAAAAGCCGATATCTCAATTTCCAATACCTTAACTTACGAACTCGATATCTTCGCTTAGGAATGTCCGATTTCATTGGGAGAAATGGCGTTGTGGAGCAAAATATCTCTATATTTAACACATGTAAAAACTTTAAAATTGATAACCTGCCCAAAAGTGTCTCCTTTTGACATGACACGTCACATAAAAATCGCATTTTTATAAGTTATCGACAAAAATTAAAAGGTGAGCAGAAACAGGTTTGCAGTTTCGAGAGCATGTCAAAAACAATGAGGGCGCTGTTTACGGCCTCGTACCTGGAAAACCCATACGTTGAGACATAGGCTATGTTAAACTTTCAGCGATTTGCATCGACTGGTTATCATAAAATATCTTAAGCGTCCAAAAGGCTTAAAAACGAGCTAAGAAAAGCGGCATTTTTACACGTATTTCAATGTGGCGATTATTTAGTGGTGTGTTCCCCTTATAGCCCCAGCATGTTGTTCCATTTCTATGTGTTGTTTATTCTTGTTGCATTATTTTAGCTTATGTCAATAAGTTGAAATTCAATTAGCCTATATGTGCATGGTGAATGGGTGTTGGAGGGGGCGGGGTGTGTGTTGTTAGGGGTTGTTGGTGTGTGTGTGTGGTGTGCGGACGGGGTGATTCGCGTGGGTGCATGGCACACACCGACATCGCCTGGCTAATAATTACTTGGTGCAGCAGAGATACTAAAATCAATACCCGGGATCGATACACGTGAATGTGCTATGCACGATTTTGATATTCAGACGAAAATCTTTGGATACCGGGGTAGAAAATGATGAATATCTCGTGTAATTGATTTTGTCTATTTGAATATATGTATTGAACAGATATGATAGTCGTTAGCTTGCGTCTTGAGAAAGAAGCTTGCGTCTTGAAATCAAAAACTGACAATAATTCTGATTTTATATGTGCCGAACTATATAGCGCAGTGTATAGGCCAATCGTGGAGGTAGTCTAAAAACAGGTGACCTTTGGCGTACCATGCTCACTATTTCTTATACTACACCCCTGCTCAATTTTGTGCATATTTTTGCATTTTTCTCAAAAATTATAGCGCATTGGTGAAAAGTAAGATATGTATATTATAGGGACAAGGACTACAACTACTGCACTGAAAATTTTCTTTCAACACAGACAATAGTTGTGGAGTTACAGTCAAAAACGAGGGAAAACCAATATTTGATCAATAAATCAATAACTACTTGCCTTGAGTTGCTGAATTTTCAGTACAGTAGTTGTAGTCCTTGCCCCTATAATATATCTTACTTGTCACCAATGCGCTATAATTTTTGAGAAAAATGCAAAAATAGGCACAAAGTTGGCAAGGGGTATAGTAGGCTACCCCCTTAACACGGAATGTCTGGTAGAAGCAGACAGACCGGGGAAAACGAGGGTAGGCAGATTTCTTTCATGCTTTGATGGTTGAGCAAGTGTCCCAAGTTATGCACACTGGTGACATTGAAAAATCTCACGACCCCTCTGGTACGAGATACAAGGCCCCCTAAAATGACCCCCTGCCTCCCCCTTTCCAACAAACAAAAAAGCTAGAAAATGGGTATTTTCAAGATGATCAAATATATAGAAAACTATTCACAATCAAAAATATACTCTGTAGGTATTAAGTTGACATATTAATCTTAACGGATATGAAAGAAAAAGTAAAAATCTAATTGGGTTGTTCCATTTTTTAGGAGGGGTGTTTTCCTATTTTTCACTTTTTGAGAAAAAGTGAAAAATTCGTTTTTACCCACTTTTGACGCAAAAAAAAAAACCTTCATACCTTTTAATTTTTTTTATTTTCACATGTAAACTAGTTTCATACAAGACTAATTAAATAAAGAAATAAAAATCATGGAGAGTATTTCAATTTACGAGATAGAAGCCCCGGAAGTGGACTACTTTTTCCATATTCTAGCATGCAGATGTTGTAAAGATATTGAGTTTAAATGGTTTTTTGAAGTCTTCATTGTGTATATAAACAGAAATTGTTTTTCCTTTATAATGTCTAAGATGACAATCAAAGGTATTTTGAAGCCCGGGCTATTCCATTATAATACAGAGGTATCACCCTAGAACATCTCAAGTTTGCTTATAATAGGGCCTAAAAAGCTAGAAAATTAGTATTTTCACGATGATCAAATATATAGAAAACCATTCACAATCAAAAATATACTCTGCAGGTTTTAAGTTGACATATTAATCTTAACGAATATGAAAGAAAAAGTAAAAAATCTAATTGGGTTGTTCCATTTTTAGGAGGGGTGTTTTCCTATTTTTCACTTTTTGAGAAAAAGTGAAAAATGCGTTTTTTACCCACTTTTTGACGGAAAAAATAAAAACCTTCATACCTTTAAATTTTTTTAATTTTCACATGTAAACTAGTTTCATACAAGAGTAATTAAATAAAGCAATAAAAATCATGGAGAGTATTTTAATTTACGAGATAAAAGCCCCGGAAGTGGACTACTTTTTCCATATTCTAGCATGCAGATGTTCTAAAGATATTGAGTTTAATTGGTTTTTTGAAGCCTTGATTGTGTATTGTTAATAAAAAGAAATTGTTTTTCCTTTATAATGTCTAAGGTGACAATCAAAGGTATTTTGAAGCCCGGGCTATTCCATTATAATACAGGGGTATCACCCTTGAACATCTCAAATTTGCTATAATGGGTCAATAACATCTAAAAAGCTAGATAATGAGTATTTTCACGATGATCAAAGATATAGAAAACCATTCACAATAACAAAATATACTCGGTAAGTATTAAGTTGATGAATTACCATTAACAGATATGAAAGAAAACATAAAAAATCTAATTGGTTTGTTCCATTTTTAGGAGGGTGTTTTTCTATTTTTCACTTTTTTGAAAAAAAGGAAAATGTGTTTTTACCCACTAGAATGCAGATGTTGTAAATATATTGAATTTAAATGGTTATTTAAAGTCTTTGTTTCTCCTTTATATTGTCTAATATTACACTCAAGGGTATTTTGATGTGTGGGGTATTCCATTATAATACAGAGGTGTTTCTCAAGAAAGTTAGCTTATAATGGCCCAATAACATCAACAAAGGTAGAAAATTGGTATTTTCATGATGAACAAAGATATAGAAAACCCTTCTCAATCAAAAATATAATCTGCATGTGTTAAGTTATAATTACTCTTAATAAGACTACGAATATAAGAGAAAAGGTAAAAAAATCCGAATGGTTTGTTCCATTTTGGGAGGGTGTTTTCCTACTTTTCACCTTTTGAGAAACAGTGAATAATGTGATTTGTAACCAATATTTTGATGCAAAAACCAAAAACCTCCATATATTTTAATTTTTTAATTTTCACAGGTGAACTAGTTTAAGGGCTCGGATAGCAATGTTTTCACAGATTTCTTTGTCGGAATTGAGAGCACATGAACCTTCTGATATCAAATAGTTTTGCTTTTTTGAAATGTGTGATATAATGGGTTTTTTTTTCAAATATACCAAAAACATTTTGATCTTTTTGGGAAAATATGTATATCTTTAATATCTCTATATGAAAGGTCAAAATTTTTAATTGATCGTCGGCGTCGGCTTTTCATCCCAGCTACATATATGCCTATACTTGAAGTACACATCGTTTGCCATCAAAGTTGTATTATATCGTGAATTTCAAAAATCAAAATTAGTTGATATCGGAAGCACATTCCTCGTATTCAGAATGTAATTCGATATGCCTGATGTGCTCTCAGGTCACATACAAAACATATGAAACGCCGCTATCCGCACCCTTAATTTCAGACTAATAAATAAAGAAATACAAGTCATGGAGGATATTTTAGTTTACGAGGTACACATGCCAGAAGTGGACTATTTTTTTGAAATGCTAGAATGCAGATGTTTTTAAGATATGGGTTTTTAATGTGTATATGTAATTAATGTCTCAATGATATGACTGCATATTTGTGCAAACAGCAATAGTGGAATAATGTTTACAAAAAAATAAAATATTTTCCTATAAAAACACACAAATTAAAATAAGGAAATAAGGCATTTTGAACATTTTGAACATGGAGACCTGGATATTAAAAAAAACCCATTTTTTTAAGCCTTTTGTTGCTTATTATTATATATAAATAACCATATTAAGTTTGACCAAGTTAATGCAACTCTCCTAATTAGCATCATATTGTAGCGATATGAGCATTTAGCATACCACACATCTATTATCTGCTCAATATCAGCCATTTTAAACAGTGGAATATAGCAAAAAGCATGATAAACTCAGTTTTCTACAAACACCCCTTTGAAAAAATGGACTAACCCTGGCTAATATCACATGTTTGTGTCACCGTAGTCATGTGGTATGGAGTGATAAACAAAATATTGCAGTTTTGAATTGAAGTCATTTCCATATGCAGTTCCTAAAATTAGGAACTAAGGCATTTTGAACATGGAGACTGGATATTAAAAAACCATTTTAAGTCTTTCGTTGCTTATTGTTATAACAATATTTGTCATGTTTGACCAAGTTAATGCAACTCTCCTAATTATCATCATATTGTATAGATATGAGCATTTAGCATACCGTACAGCTATTATCTGCTCAATATCAGCCATTTTACACAGTGGCATATAGCAAAAACCATGACACCCCAGTTTTCTACAAACACCCCTTTGAAATAATGGACTAACCCTGGCTAATATCACATGTTTGTGTCAGCGTAGTCATGTGGTATAGAGAGATAAACAAAATGTTGCAGTTTTGAATTGAAGTCATCACTATATGCAGTGATATGGAAGTAGAAGTGTAAGTAACAAAAATGCCTCATTTGACTAATTGTTAAAAGCGCCCTGAATTGGTGGATATGTAAGTACAATACTAAAGAAGTCTCCATGATTTAGAATGCATTTTTGTAAACATCAAGAGTGGGGTAATTTATGAAAAAAAAAAAAAAATAAAAAAAGGTATGAAGGTTTTTATTTTTCCCTCAAAGATTGGGGAAAATTAGGCATTTTCAACATTTTAAAAATACAAGAATATAGTCTCACCCCTCATGCTGAAAATGGAACATTCCAAACATTTTTAAAGCTTGCTGTGCATTTTATATTGTAAAAATATGTAATATTACATGACAGAAAAAGTAAAGTGATAAACCATTGTGTTATATTCAAACATGTCATCTGGAATGTGTGCAAAATTCAATATTTTCAAATTTGTCAGGGGTTAGCAGAAGCCAATTTTAGGGCGGTTTTAGGGGGTCTGGTATCTTGCTCAGGGGGGATATGAGAATTTTTCATCACCATTTTCATGAATACTTTAGGGAACCTAATGAAACTTCAAAATATGAGTAAAAAATGCTGACCCCTCTTTTCCTAGATTTTGCTATACCGTAGAAACCCGTCTACAAGGAATAGTAGCGATGTGATGATAGCATATTTCACGCTAGCGCCCTCCACAATATTATATCATTATGGAATTTGAGCAAATCATTTACCGACACAAGCAGGTATACAATGTATTATTTTATCTTTATTTCGCATCTCACGAGCATAGCTCACTTGGCAAGGCATAAGACTTTGGTTCTTTAGATCGGAAGATGGTGAGTTCGAGCCTCATCACGGTCACACAAACATTTATAAACAAAATATTGTTCAAACTTTTCATTTATATTTTCTTGCATTTTCTAAAGACTCCTTTTGTGATCATTTTTTTTTTCATATTTAGTTTAATTTATTCTATTGATTTTCTTTTATTGTTTCTTTTCTTTGTCTTTTTTTCTTGTTTAATTTTATTTTTTCTTTATTTTTCTTTGATTCATATAATATTGGCAGGATAAGGAGAGGAGGGAACTAAAGACCCATTCAGTGATTTGCTCATCCGGACGATCGTAAAATCATCAAAATTCACCTTTGTCATTGTCATAGATGTGGTAACATAGCCTGCTAGTGGTTCAGCAGAAAACCGTGTGACACATAATATACATTTGGCTACATTTTATTATACGATAAATACGAATTTATTAAACATGGTAACAAATATTCTCTAGCAGATCGGTTATACGATGGAACTGGTAGGCATAGGCCTATTATAAATTCGGGATATTAAATATCTTCCTGACGAGACAGATCTGCGCATGTGGTCAAAGACGATTCCTTACTAGCCACAGACCGTCCGCTGGAATTAGTTGAATCGCTATGGCTGTTGGTCGGACCTCTCATCTCTCCACATCGATTGTGACCTATCCCCGACATTGCCCTTATGAACTCACATCCTCCTGTTTTATTCCAATCATGTTCCAATACGCTGGCGAAGTTACGTAATAATCGGATTAACTACCATAGCAATAGGTGAAAACAATTTTTGAATATACCGCGTTATACACTGATACGTTCAGGCGGTACCTCTTCATTGAACCATATCATGCTGCACCTGTAAGATCTTTGAAAAGACCAGTATTGTATTCAATCTATGATTGCAGACATACACAGTACAGGTGATGAGTGTAACCTGCTTGTAGCGCAGCGCGATATGTTCAAAATTGTTTTCACCTATTGCTATGGTAATTAATCCGATTAATTACGCAACTTCACCAGCGTATAATGGCCGAATAAATTCTGACCATCACTTGGCTTGTTGGATTCGTCTATACTACAATTCGCTGTCGAAGTGACGTAATAATCGCAATAACTACCATCAAGCAGATTGCACTAATCACCCGCGTATGTCACCAAACATAGATTGAATACCACTCTTTTCATAAATACTAATCTTACATGGCGAGTGATTAGCATTTCTTTGACAACTATGGTTTAATGCATAGGTGCCACGTGAACGATGAAGTGCAGGGCTATATATTCGAAATTGTATTCATCAATTGCTATGGTAGTTAATCCGATTAATTACGTCACATCGACAGCGAACAGCCTATAGTATGGGTTCAAGTGGAACAAAAAATAGTGTATGTCCATTGCTAGCTATGGTAATTAATCATGTTAGTGTTTACATCACTACTTCGGTGAAGACAAGAGAAGTGTGCCTTCTCTACCAACGCCTATGATATAACAGGTGCAAGCGAAACAAAATTGAATGACCAGAATAGTTTCCTTTGTCAGATGAATTGATTGAAGTTTTTGAAGACACTCTATTCTTGATGGGACAATAGATTCAAATATGGAATAATTATTATTCCTCATCTATTTTTTTTTTTTTGAAAAACTGCAATTGTGGCAACAGAACAATATTTATTTTGATTTCATTTCAAGTAGAAACAAAATCGTGCTTAAGCCAAAAACGCACCTTACCTCAAGAATTGGGATGGCACAAAGGTGCAACATAGGTTTTTATTGCAAAGACGAGGACAGACAAGTAGTTACAACACATCTGTCTAACCGTGGGTTTCGCTATTATTTAGAATAAATGCTTTTACTAGTTTCTATAAAACCACAAAATTACTAAAAAAAACTATAAAAAAAACTAAAAAAAACAAAAAAACAAAAAAACGCACCTAAAATTAAAAGTAGAAAGGTAGATTTGAAGAAAGATAAAAAGAACATGTCAAAAAGTTAAAATTAAACGAGAATGAAAAAACGGAACCGGTGCCCGGACCATGCTCTCTTCAGCATGTCTTCAGTTCCAAAGTCTGACGCTCTATCAATTGAGCTACACGATCCTGATATACGAAACAGTCGTTATTATGTCAATACAATTGATTGGTGTTACAACATACTTAGATGGAATGCATAGCCACCCAGTGCCAGTATATATTTGCTCAAACTCCAAATACAACAAGCAACCAATTTTATTGAGGGCGTTTCTTAGGTATATCCTTGTAGACGGGGTTTTACGGTATTGTACTGTTTTCTGAGATATGTAGTGTTAAATGTTGTTATTGTGGCCTTCCTGCTATACTATGCGTATTTACAAGTGGAAAAATCCAAATAATTCGTATTTCATGTAGAAATGGCCTATGGTTTTCCACAAGTCATAGGTCAAAAATTATGGGTCACAGAAATATGTCACTGATGAGTGTTAATTTTAAACATCCATACGTTGATATATATTTCTTATCAAATAAATAATTTTTTACACTAAAAAATAGCGTAAAATGGGCATTTTTGGTTTTAAAAAATGATATAAAAATCTTGAAAAAAGCATGTTTTACCCCAAATTTGCCTCAATATGGTATGATGGAATATTTGTCCACAGATTTAAAGGGCATCCCCCCACTTTTACATCACTGGATACCTCTGGCTACATAATGTTTATGTACCAAATATTTCTTGCACTTAAGGGGGTACTACACCCTTCAATAAATTTGTGTATATTTTTGAATTTTTCACAAAAACTAATAACACAGTGGTAACAAAAGTGATGTATAAACAAGGAATCCAATTACTACACTGGAATTTCAGTGACCCAAGACAAGCGGTTTGTTATTTATGATAAGAAATAAGGTACCGCTAGGATGTACCTCGTTTCCTATCATATATACTGAACCACTTGTCTTGAGTCACTGAAATTTTAGTGTAGTAATTGGATTCCTTGCCCCAATAATATACATAACTTTTATTACCAGTGTGTAATTATTTTTCGAGAAAAATGCAAAAATAGTCACAAATTTACCACAGGGGTGTAGTACCCCCTTAATTCGTTCAGCAAAAATATCGCCAAATTTGAATTTCGTTCTGGTGCACCAGAACGAAATTACAACGCATTGTCTATGGAGCTGTGTAATACACATAATCATGCATAACTCGCAAACGCAAAATCGGAATCAACTGCAATTTTGGAAATCAGCTTTTTTCGTGGATAGGCCTATCTACTGAAAAATGTCATAAAAAGAGGATGCTAGGATCACGAAATCCTCCTTTAAAATATTCATTATGCCCTCTATTATTCAGAGCAAAAACTAAAGTTGCAGTCAATTTTTTGACAGTTATGGCTACTTATACTTTAATATTTGGCATATTTGGGTAAAAATTGGGGGGAAGTCACAAACAGTCATTTTTTGAACTAAAATATCTCAGTCCACGTCACTTTTCAGAATTGCCAGCCAGTTAAACAGATAGAGGAGACTCTGACGATTAATTCTAACCCGTCTGGCACCTTGTCCAAAACTGTTGCAACTTGCAAGGGACCTATGTTGCTACAAAGTGGCCTCCCTAATGTACTATAACTAAACCGGCTATGTTGAACGGGCTTCGACAGCCTCGTACACTCACATGTCGCGTGTCCTATACCGCCTGGTCGTGGTGGTGCAGTGCAGGCGGCATAGGAAGCACAACACGTGACGTACGAGGCTGGCGAAGATACAGGGCTGACAACACCCCTTCAAAATACACGGTTTTTTTGTTTTTGTTTTTCCATTTTTATTCACCTGTACTTGGGCCTGGTGGAAGGGAAAAAAGAACATACAGACATGGTCCACCAGACCCCAACTTAATTACGGTAACCAAGATAGATGCAAAGATACAATCAGATTATGACAATGAGATTTAAATAATACTGCCCCACCACGACAACAGGACCCAACCAATACCTCTGTTAAAAAATTATTTAAAAAAAGAGCAAATGCTACGCTACCAAGAGTGATGAAAAAGGCAAGCAGAAAAAGAAGTGGTAGCCCAGCAAAAGCATGAAAACACAAAGGCAACTGTTGGGTCCCCCTGCCATGGGTGGGCAGAATCAGCACCATACAACATGCAAAATAAGATCAAGCAACTCATGTTGGTTACGAGTGAATCAAAAAATTAGACCAGGGATTTTCTACACAAAACACAATTCCCCCACACACAAACATGCAGGACAAGTGACAAGACAAAACACTGAAAACTTTCCCATATCACAGTGCAAATAACATGGTCCACCATGGCAAGAAAAAGAAAAAGAAAATTGAAAAAAGGGGTAAAAATATATAAAACACACCATGATAAATGAAAATTGCATCCCATTAAAAACCAAGATCAAAGGAAAATTTCTTAAAATGGTTACCCAGTTTTCCCTTGCTTTCCGCAATTTTATATTCTGTGCCAAATTTAACTTTCACCATGTTCTTGTAAGCTTGAAAACTAGGGTTGACATCTTGAAATTTGCATCTATGAATATAATATTTCAAACATAAAACAAGAAAGTTGATGGCATTTTTGTGCTCAGATTCTTCAACATCCAAACCAAACATTTTCTGAAAATTTGAGAATCCAAAACACTCACCGGTTTTACTTTCAATCAAGGCACTCAAGCTATCCCACAAACAAGTAATTTTTTCACATTCACAAAACAAATGTACCAGGGTCTCATCATTTTTTTTACAAAAACAACAAAATGGAGAATCAGTTCTACCAATCTTATGAAGAAATTTATTGGTACAAACAGCTCTATGAAAAACTTTAAAGTAAAATGCTCTCATCTGAGTTTCAATACTGCAAGTAAAGTTGTTATCATGAATTTTATTCCATTCAATATCGTCTTCAAGATTCAAGGCATCAATCCAAAATAGTTCGGTGTTTACAGGACTGTACTTCCATGTCAACTCCAGGGATGTGCACCGCAGCACCTCTTCAATATTTTTCTTTTTCTGTGTGGTGGTAGATCTTGATGAGAAAGTAAAATCCCGAAAATTTGAGCTTCATACTCTATTTCGTTTTCCCGTGGCATCAATTTGAAATTTAAGGGGGTCAGCATAAAAAATGTGTCGTAACGCGAAAGACGACGTTTGGAGGTCCATAAATGTATAAAGGGAACACTTTACAACTTTGAAAAGTATGTATCCTGGGATAGGCCTACTTTGTGTAGAATTCAAATCTGGCATCAGAAAACTTGTAACTCCTTTACTTTAAAAGATATAGCAATTACAAATGGAAAATTAACATACTTGCAGTGTGGTACACGGTCGTACCCCGACGGTTTTAGAGTAAGATAATTTTGCTTTGACACCACACATGATGCAGTCATGTCTGCAGTAGAATTCATCTCGACCTTTGCAGGACTTAACCCCATTAAAAGCTATTAAACCAAGATAACACTCATTGAAACAGCTCAACTGATTAAATCGGATCTTCTCTGGTTGTGCACAAGTGACTGTTTTCATGTGCGATATCGCAATAAAGCTGGTATTCATAGCTTCAGTTGAGTAACCGATTATAAAGGAAACGAAAGGAAACAATGTTATGTGTGGCTTTGTTCACGAAATCAGACAATGTCGTGCTTTTTGTAAACCAGCATTCTTGAAAATGAGCAACATAATGATTTTTGACTTAACACGGTTTGGAAATAATTTCTTCATATTTTTGGTGTTATCTGTCGTTTACATGTCCTTCCTAAAACACAAAAGTACGACCCTCTCCAAACACCTAAATTAGCTAAAAATTTAGGACATGTTACAAAACTATATTGTCTAGAATTTTAGAAGAGTACTTTTAATATTGGCCAGTTATTTTTCACACAGCGAAGTTAACTAGGCAATGTACTATTACCTATAACATTAACTAAAACACCAAAGTACGAATATTTCCAAACATCTAAATTAGCTAAAAATTTAGGACATGTTAAAAACTATATTTTCTAGAACTTTAGAAGAGTACTTTTAATATTGGCCGGTTATTTTTCACACAGCGACGTTAACTAGTCATATCCCCATACTGTTAACGTAGGGCTATTTGTAAAGGTCACGCGTCAATGGGAAAGAGCACTGTGTATTGTGTATAGGAAAACGGACAGTAACTGCAGTATGATAACAAATTTAGAATTGTTTATGAAGATTTCATGATTATGTGTTAATCCAATGGCGACCTCAAAATTGGCGATATCGCTTCCATCACCGCCTGGTGCAGTAGCATATAAACTGCTCAAATAAAGAAAGTCCGCAGCCATGTAACCCGTCCTACACCAAGATCTGATCTTGTTATGAAAACTTGATTGATACGGTTGTGTGCAGAATCTTGTTAGCTCTAATTTGATACCAAATTTGATACCAAACACTCAAAAGTGACAAAGACTGATACCAGTTTATGGCATTTGGTGCATTTTCAAAAGTTGCAAATCAAAACGATAACGCGGTCGAAATTGCTTAGCGTGGCATGTGGTCAAGCTTGCTTGCCCACGATGAACCCATGTCGACTATCCCAAGTGCGCGCTTTATTCAATTGTTAATTTAAAACGCATGGATTGCTACAGTGCTTTACTGATGAATACTAGGGCACGATGCGATCGATATAACCTAGCGGTTGTTTCGGGCTATGTCAATGGTCGCGCTGTGCCATTCACCTCTACAGCTCCGCGTGGTCCATTTTTTATTTGCAACTTTTGAAAATGCACCAAATTTCATATACTGGTCTCAATCTCTCTGAATTTAGAGTTTTTGGTGGCATATTTGGTATCAAGTTGGAGCTAACAAGATTCTGCACACGACTTTATCATTTCAATGTTCATAACACGATCAAGTTTTGGTGTAGGACGGGTTACATGACTGCGGACTTTCTTTATTTGAGCAGTTTAGTATCAAACGCCCTCGTATGTAGCATATAGTATCAAACGCCCTCGTATGTAGTCACGAGTACATGCTGTTAAATTTCAACAACTATATGGAAAGCAACAAAACACAAAGTAATTAATTATGACCTGCATAGATGGCGCAAATCCTCGTTTGATTGACTTTCAGCTCAAGCTGCAGATTATAGGTTTCTGAGAAACTTAGAACCTTTTATACAATACGTCGCTAAATGATATCTTCTTTACATTATTATTTTATTTTAACACAGAACGACAAGACGCCGATTGATCTAGCTAATGAGAATGATCATGAGGAGATTCACGAATTTCTTCAGGAAGCGCAGCCAAAAAAGGTTGACCAAGCCAAGCAAATTCTCCTCCAGGCCGTAGGCCTTGGTCTACAGGGACTTGTGGATGGGCTCGAAGACATTACGAAAAAATTGGAAGATAGTTAGGCCCTAAATAAAGTGTGAATTTATGTACCGTATAGGAAGCTGATACAGTACACAAAGTAAAATGAATGAAACAAAATTGATCAAGGGTATCATTATTCAAATATTGAGAAGGAAATAACAATATCATCGGTGGAAAGAGGACACATGACAACAGTGGTTTGTGGGTACCGTTTCACCGATTTTGGTGTATCGATGACTGGGTTTTCAGTGAAAACTAATGTGCCGCATTTTGGCAAAGGAGCCCATTGGGACAAATTTGGGTAATTTTTTGGGTTTTTTTTAATTGGTATACTATGTGTAGCAAAAACAGCAGCAAGTAGGTATAGGATCCACAACATGCTCATCTACCAGGCCCAGGCCACAGTTCCCAATCCCAATACAATTGTAGGCCTACATTCATTGAATGACCTTTGAAAATTTGGGTACAAAACCTCACACTCTGCAATTTGCACTATTTTTTTTTATGTCAAGACATATCAAGGCATTAACAGCTGCGATAAAGCTGACGGGTTGGCGCCAGCTATTAACCTCCATTTTGAAGCTGTTCCGTTTCGCAATTCCAGGAATGTGAGGCGGGAGTGCATTCCATGTGCGGGCTGTAGATGGAATGAAAGACCGCTCATGACTAACTATGGTTGGTTTATTGAGGATATTGAACTATGCCATTGGAATGAGGCCATTGTGGTCCATAGTGACTAAAGTCGTGGACTAAAGTGAACGAAAGAATATTTTTTATCTTCTTACCATGACCGTGTTAAAAAAAAAGAAACAAAAAACTCCCTAAAACATTTAAAATCAGTATGGAGAAGAAATGAGCATTAGCATGCTGTGGTTTGTGAAGTTCTATAACTTAGGAAGTGCCGCGAAATTGTTTTAACCAACTGCTGCGAAATGCCTTTTGTACTTTTTTTCACACGCCCCCCAAAAAAAAAAAAAAAATTTTGTATAAAATTTGTCATTTACGACATCGTTTTATTAAATTATCTTAGTAACTATTTTTTCTGACATATCAATACAGGGTCCCTTTTAGGCCGTGTCCCCTTTTTAAAAGACCCCCCCCCCTTTTTTTCGTGATTGAATCATGTTTCTTTTGCTATGGATTGCTCTGTTTAAAACTATCCATAAAATTAATGGAATAATAGATTAAAAACCACAAGAGCAGTAGTTGCTTGTATCGCATCAAAATCATCATCACCATCATCGTCATCGTCATCATCATCATCATCGTCGTCGTCATCTCCATCTTCATCTTCATCTTCATCCTCATCTTCATCTTCATCTTCATCTGCATCTTCATCTTCATCTTCATCTTCATCTTCATCTTCATCTTCACTTTCACCTACACTTTCACCTTCACCTTCATCTTCATCATCATCATCATCATCATCATCATCATCATCATCATCATCATCATCATCATCATCATCATCATCATCATCATCATCATCTTCATCTTCATCTTCATCTTCACCTACATCTTCATCATCATCTTCATCTTCATCTTCATCTTCATCTTCATCTTCATCTTCATTCTGTTGCCTGTTAAATTTACTGACATAAATTTTTAATTCACACAACATTGAGTTTTTGCGCTGATTACAAAAATAAAAATTATTAAGCTGAATTTTGTGGGGGAGCTAGCCGGTTATATATTTTGACAAATTCAAAACAGGTTAAGTTGAGTAAATGTTTTATGTTTGAGTTGCAACAACTGCCTTGTGATTTACAAAAATGTTAATAACTGAAAGATAACTGAACTGAAGTGCAAATAATTCGAAATAATAACAACCTGTAATATTTTGATATAAAAGAAGGATAATATGTTTGATTTTTCATTATTCTTGTATCAACTGTCAATCTTGTCAAATCGTTGACATAATCATTCTTTCTTTCCTCATCAAATCTATATCATTCTTGCATTACATAGGATAATAGGATATAATACTGATACTAAGCAATCTTAAAAGGACAATTAAGATGATTGGGATGATTTGATCATTTGCCGTCAATACGACGACATCTGATCTCCTAAATATGCCTTAATCTTGTAAGTAGCGGCTTATCTTATATCTTTTAACCTTTCCCGTGAATAATCAGAATTAGGTTTAAATAACAATTTCTTGGTGAATTCCATTGCGTGTAGATTTGGTATTATGATTTTTCTAGGGAAGAGTAGAAAATGATCAAATGCAAGAGAAATGTGTTTGATTGGGGAAGGTGTTCTGACAATCCAAATATATACTTAGTCCACCTCAGATGACCTGTAACAATTTTGGCGCAGAATTGGGATCGACATTACTTAATACACCTCGGATAACTTTGATATGACATTCAACATTTTCGCGCAGCCCCAAAAATAACAAAAAGTCACAGAAAAACAAAATAATAATCATATATAAAATCTCTACAGGCATACCGGCTGTATCAAGTGATTTGTATCTGTGGTCAGTTTTGATGTTTATTTAAAATACAATTAACATTTGGGTATGAAATTACCAAACTTTTAGTTCCCATGTTTATGACGTTTTATAAATAAGGTGGATCTTCATCTTGTGTTGTATCCTGATGTGACAGTGTTGTTTCATTATCAGTGGCAGTCGAACTGATGGCACGATTATGAACATTGGCCTCTGTTATGTTCCTTAAAATAATTATTGTTCTTGCACTTCAATTTAAATTTAAAGGCTTATGCATTTTTTTATATGGAGCCCTTGTGTTGTCCATTATCTCCAGTATCATAGTGCTCTCGTATCAATTGTTGTATACTAGTACATGTTTTTAAACTAATGACCCAGAAAACACAAGACGTTTTCGACATTGTTCGCAAAAGGTTGGAAAAGGTTGCCAGAAAATGTTTAAATGTCGGGTTATAGAAAGGGTTTATAAAGGGTATAAAACGTTTTCATAACATTTAAAAATATTTTTTGATAATTCACTGCAAATATTCTAACATAATGTTATTTAAGTGTTGACAAAATATTTGGTAAAATATGTTTGCAAAAAAATATTTTACAATAACATTTGGACAACTTTTTAAAAATGGTGCTTTTGTGTAAAACGTTTTCATGACCTTATAACCCGACATTTTAATGTTATTAAAACGTTTTTACTAAAACCTAAAGCCAATATATAACCTGTTTGGATTGCTTGTACTTCATGAATGTTTTTCCAAAGATATCAAGGATTAAAATAACACATTTTCCAGATCATACATGTAGGTGCGTCGTTTTGTATAGGCTTACGTTTCAAGATTCAAAGGTCTCTGGTTCGAATCCCAGCTCCTTCTAAGTACTTTTTTTTTCTTTGTGCGATCTGAGTTCTTTGTGTTATATACAAAAACCCTCTAGAATCAAACACTAGAAAACAATCTTAATCACAGTTATAGATATCATAGTGTCGTTTCATAGCGCTAAACAACATGAACCTGAAACGCTCTAAAAATGCGAAAACAGTGCAGAACTTGACGTTCAAATGTAGGCTACAAACTTTGATGCTCTCTCCGCTCGCTTACATGTGCAAAGGGGGAGGGAGGCGAGATTTTTTTCTATTCCAGAAAAGAGGAATTCGGATTTCCGGACTTTTTGTTCAGTCATAATTGTTGGAATTCCAGACTTTTAAAGTGTCCTAAGGCAAAAAAATCCAACAGAAAAACAGTTCAAAATCCGAAATCCGCAAATTGAGACCTCATTTTGGACATTTCCGTGATATTTCATTCATTTAATTGCATTTCCAAGCTTTTTCAAGTAACATTGGCAAGCTGGAATTCTAGCCATTTTCACAAGGCAAACTTGGAAATCAAGACATTTCTTTTATTAAAAAATTACTCCTTTATCATTGTATATAGGCGCTGTGCACTTATTTTCTGGAATAGCCTAATAAATATTATCAACACCGACGTTTATAAAACACAATGAATTGTGGGATACGGTTATTTTTGCCTCCGAAGTTGAACCAACTTACCTCAACAGGTCTGTAACAAGATGTCGAAAGGATGTTGAAGATGTATGAAAACACTTAAAACAGTCACTTAACATGGTCAAGAGATCCTTTTCTCTTGACAAGAAACTGCAACAGCTGCCCACTCAACAAACTCGGTAATTTTGAAGGGTTGTCGCTGATTTTTAAAGTACTCGGTTCTTTATGCATGACGTTTACATGACATCGAAAAAACTAAGTCGACTTTTCAATTTCATATTTCCATGTATTTCTATTGGCCGTTTGAATTGTTTGAGATGTGATCAAATACCTGTTGCATAAGCATGATAAGCGAACGAATAATTTCAAATTGATGTAGTGGTCAAATAAACTCATTTTATTAAGTCGCCTCATATTTACATATAATTTTGTCTCAAATTTGTATGATAAATAATAAGAAAGTGTTTAAAAGAAGACTACATCATTCATGATGATGTTAAAAAAGGTAAAGGTCGATTCATACTGCACATAATTGGACATCAAATATTTGATGCAACGAGTGCTCGTTACTTGATCTGTTTCAATTCATTTTTATTTTCTAATGAATGTTTGTTGACGAAAAATGAGTTATATTTGGTAGAAACATAACATGAAACCGGGTCTGAAATATATTTAGTAGTGTCTAAGATGTGTAAATTTGACAAAAGAGAAGACCATCCAACGTACTTCCAACGGGTATATTGTGTCCGATTTGAGCGCTGACATATTGGAAAATGTTGCCAATCAATATTCACGAGAGTGTACATTCAACGTCCAATTTTCGAAATTGGGTGACTTGTGCTTGGTAGGTGTGAAGTACATCTGACTGGGCGTTTTAATTACGTAACGCATAAAGGCACTGACATCATCGAATGGCTGCATAAAGTGCTGTTAGTGTTAGGCCTATGTAGGGGGGGGGGACTGTGCTTAGTCTCTATTATAATTATTATTAGGCCAACATTTCTTTTTCCTTTCTCTGTACTTATTCTTTAATTGCTAAAATATCACTCCCTCTCCTTTTCTCCCTTCCCTTCTCCACCCCTCTTACTTTTAGTCCCCTCTCATTTCTATCATTTTCCTTATCTTTCTATTTATTTACTTCTATTTATTTATTTCTCTTCATTTCTTCCTATTTCTCTCTTCCTCCAGTCCCCCTCTCATTCTCCATATCCCCTCCTCCACCTCTTCCTCCCTCATCCCCTCCCAAGACCTCTCACAGAAGAGCTGCCCATCCCCCTTTGGGTACGCCACTGTTTATGCCAATCTCCTTCTAAAAATAAAATAAAATGTCAATTTGTGAAACAACTTTTATTGTTATTATTATTATTTTATTTATTACATATTACATGGATGTGGACACTAGTGGCAGCCTTAATGCATTCTGATGTGCAATCGATCAGCAAGCGCATTCAATTGATTTAAATGAAGCACCTAAAGTCAGTGGGTCTTAACGAACTGTACACCCACGGCTAATGTGTGCCTTTTGTGCTTATACGGCTACTCAATTACACCCTTGGGATGTATGGGAACAAAAGGTACCTCTCTATCGTGTAGGCGATTTCACGTGACTTTCGTTTGATCACTTATTGACAGTAGCCTGTCTATTATAGCCTTAATACGCTGTCAGGTCAGTTACCGATTTAATAGCGGAAGCCCTTTGTCCCGAACAAAAGGTGCCTCTCGATGAATAGCGTTTCGGTAAATCAAATCGGCACAAAGTAACAATGCGTTACGTAATCTATTGCTACTCTATGTTTATTAAAAGCTCTTTGGGACCATCTGATAAATGAACCAAACATCCTAGACGTGGCTTCCATTTACACCAGGCAACAAAGAAGTTAACACATGATATATAGGCATATAATGTGTGAACTGCATCGCTTTATGAGCCCTAGCTGTTTTATTTTGCTTGTAAATGATAAAGAAATATAACACCATGAACAAGGCGAGGAAGCCTTTTTATAGAATATTAAAAGCTTTTGCAATTTTCAAGTCTATTGAAAGAAATTTTATTGTAAATTGAAAATACCGTACAATCATTTTAGGGAATAAGTTGCCATGCTCAATAATAGAGAAAGTCACGTTTACTGAACAGATTTTGATTAGGTTACTCGTTTGGCTTCAAATGAAGCGTTGGCTTTACACTAGGTAGCAGTGATGCATGTGATCACTGAAAACAAAGTCGATGTCAATTGTCTAAAGAGTAAAAAAGAAAGAAAGAAAGAAAGAAAGAAAGAACGAACGAACAAACGAACAAACGAACGAACGAACGAACGAAAGAGAGAGAGAGAGAGAGAGAGAGAGAGAGAGAGAGAGAGAAAGAAAGAAAGAAAGAAAGAAAGAAAGAAAGAAAGAAAGAAAGAAAGAAAGAAAGAAAGAAAGAAAGAAAGAAAGAAAGAAAGAAAGAAAGAAAGAAAGAAAAAAGAAAGAAAGAAAGAAAGAAAGAAAGAAAGAAAGAAAGAAAGAAAGAAAGAAAGAAAGAAAGAAAGAAAGAAAGAAAGAAAGAACGAACGAACGAACGAACGAACGAACGAACGAAAGAAAGAAAGAAAGAAAGAAAAAAAGAAAGAAAGAAAAAAAAGAGAAAGAAAGAAAAAAAGAAAGAAAGAAAGAGAGAAAGAAAGAAAGAAATTGCAGTTCAAAGGTCAAAGGTCAAATTTTACAATTTGTCCGATTGGGCTTAAACTTGCTAGTTTTTCATAATTTGTCTAAAAGACTTACCAACGTGTCTAGTAAATATAGAATGCCTGGAAATCACCCGACTTGAATGAATATCAATCAATCAAAGTGACGGAAGTGCCTAGTGTTGCCCAGCTGCGGCAGAGCTATAAAGGTTATATTTAGAAATTACAAGGTACATTAATAAATGTTTTGGAGGCACAATCTGAAGACAGAAAACATTACAGTGGCATAGCACGTTGGGAACGGATATTATCAATCAATGTTTCATGATTGCTTAAAACTCCCTAATAATTATTGTTTAAAAAGCCCCATATTGGGAATCATCATTTCCCAGAAAAACAGCAGACCATGCAGACGGTAACACGAGTTTTTCATCTTGAAGGCATGGATAGTCTTGTATTTACACCACAAGTATAGTATCTACTGGTCAGTAAATAGACTCTCATTTCCACATCTGTTTTTCAAAGTATGGCTTTAACAGTAAAATCACATTAGACATAGACTAGACGCTGCATGTCAAACATTAAAACCGTTAGGTCACAATTGTCCCTTCCGAAACGAAAAAAATCATCTCAGTGGGTAGATAATTAAAAATAGTTGTCACATGTAATAATGCAATAAGCGTGCAGCGGATAGTTACAAGTACATGCTTCTAATATCAGCAGTAGACAGATGATATAACTGCAGATGATTCTGTTATCAGCAGTAGATGGTACAGGAGATTCTTCTATCATAGTACTTTAGTAGATAGCTGATAAGTTAACGATGATTCTGCTATCAGCAGTAGATAGCTTATAAGTTAACGGTGATTCTGCTATCAGCAGTAGATAGCTTATAAGTTAACGGTGATTTTGCTATCAGCAGTTGATAGCTGATAAAGTGGGATTCTGCTATCATCAGTACAGGATTTATCAAAATGACTGGTACCGATCTATTTTGATGTTTATTGAAAACCTTGTCTCTTCCAAATGCAACATCGGATACTATAGAATAGTCTAGCATGTACAGTTTATGACTTGTTAGACAATTAACCTACAAGTTATCTGGATCTTATGTCGAATTTTGATGTGTCAGACAATTATTAATGAAAACTGATGGGTATAGCAATCATTTTGATATAGCTTGTAGTAGATAGTCGATGAGTTACGGGTGATCTGTTATCAGCAGTAGATAGTCAATAAAGTGTGGTTACAGGCATTACCGTCAATTCGTCTTGAAACGTGGGGGACAATCGGCCTGAATAATTATCAAAATGTGGCTGACAAGAACAAGAAATGTGTCATTATGCCGAAAGGTGGGGTACGCGTCCCCCGTCAGTCCCCCAGGATTGACGCCCATGGTTACAGGCGATTCTACTATCAGCAGATATAGATAGCTAATAAAATTAATTAATTTTTGAAACGTTATATAAAGGTTCCAATCTAAGCATGTTTTGGTTTTGGAAAAAAACACATTTTAATAACATTTAAATGTCGAGTTATGTAAAGGGCGTGAACAGTGACGGATCTAGAGCACTCGGGGGGGGGGAGGCAATTTGAGAAAAAAATTATAAAACTTAAAAAATGGCCGCGTCGCGCTTGCCCAATCAAGATAAGTGAGTTTTATCTCATTAGTTTGGCTTAAAATGATCCGAAAACTTTCCTGACAGTGCTACTAATAATATTTTATAATATTTAGTAAAGAATAACCAAATAAAATTTGACCGAAATCATATAATATATTAAGGCTTTAAAGAACCCTAATTCTAGAGGGTTCATGTACGGATGCATGTAGAGGACAAAAAAGGTTCTTCAAGGGCTTTAAGTTTTAAAAACTTTATTTCTGAGAGTGTACAGGTGATTCTGATATCAGCAATAGCATATGCGTAATTTACGAGTGATTCTACAAATCAGTAGTAGATAGCTAATTAAGAATAGCTGCAGGTGATTTTCAGGCTTTCAGCAGTTTATAGCTGATAATGTAGGTACATAAATTCTGCTACCATCAGCAGTAAATATATGATTTTTGCTACAATTTCTGCTATCCGCTCAGAATAGATAGCTGACAAAGTACTTACAGATGAATTTTGCTATCAGCAGTAGATAGCTGATAAAGTAATTACAGGTGAATTCTGCTATCAGCAGTAGATAGCTGATAAAGTAATTACAGGTGAATTCTGCTATCAGTAGTAGATAGCTGATAAAGGAATTACATGTGAATTCTGCTATCAGCAGTAGATAGCTGATAAAGTAATTACATGTGAATTCTGCTATCAGCAGTAGATAGCTGATAAAGTAATTACAGGTGAATTCTGCTATCAGCAGTAGATAGCTGATAAAGTACTTACAGATGAATTTTGCTATCAGCAGTAGATAGCTGATAAAGTAATTACAGGTGAATTCTGCTATCAGCAGTAGATAGCTGATAAAGTACTTACAGATGAATTTTGCTATCAGTAGTAGATAGCTGATAAAGTAATTACATGTGAATTCTGCTATCAGCAGTAGATAGCTGATAAAGTACTTACAGATGAATTTTGCTATCAGCAGTAGATAGCTGATAAAGTAATTACAGGTGAATTCTGCTATCAGCAGTAGATAGCTGATAAAGTAATTACAGGTGAATTCTGCTATCAGCAGTAGATAGCTGATAAAGTACTTACAGATGAATTTTGCTATCAGCAGTAGATAGCTGATAAAGTAATTACAGGTGAATTCTGCTATCAGCAGTAGATAGCTGATAAAGTAATTACAGATTAATTCTGCTATCAGCAGTAGATAGCTGATAAAGGAATTACATGTGAATTCTGCTATCAGCAGTAGATAGCTGATAAAGTAATTACAGGTGAATTCTGCTATCAGCAGTAGATAGCTGATAAAGTAATTACAGGTGAATTCTGCTATTAGCAGTAGATAGCTGATAAAGGAATTACATGTGAATTCTGCTATCAGCAGTAAATAGCTGATAAAGTACTTACAGATGAATTCTGCTATCAGCAGTAGATAGCTGATAAAGTAATTACAGGTGAATTCTGCTATCAGCAGTAGATAGCTGATAAAGGAATTACATGTGAATTCTGCTATCAGCAGTAGATAGCTGATAACGTAATTACATGTGAATTCTGCTATCAGCAGTAGATAGCTGATAACGTAATTACAGGTGAATTCTGCTATCAGCAGTAGATAGCTGATAAAGGAATTACATGTGAATTCTGCTATCAACAGTAGATAGCTGATAAAGTAATTACAGGTGAATTCTGCTATCAGCAGTAGATAGCTGATAAAGTAATTACATGTGAATTCTGCTATCAGCAGTAGATAGCTGATAAATTAATTGTGGGTGAATTCTGCTATCAGTAGTAGATACCTGATAAAGTATAGGTACATATGCTCCTGCTATCAACAGTATTTATGTGTGATCTGATATCATAAGTATACATAGTGCGTATTGACATTATCTCCTTATTCATAATTTTGGCACAAACTACCTTTTGACCCAATTTTTCAATGTAAAGAAAGGGTCACTGTACTGAGTCATTCAACTGTGATTATTTCCTTGTTTACGATTTGTATACTAATTCAAAAATTAGAGATCATCTCTTGTACATCGGATTTTTTTTTCATAATAGTCAATTATAGTTCCTGGTATTATATCTTAATAAGCTTAAACATACTCGTATAATTTAATGTGAAAGAAAATCCGAGTTAATTGGCGCAGTATTCAATAATTGTAAGCTGAACCTCTTTGATGTTTTCCTTTGGTGGTCGCATGTGAGGGAAAATCATGCCATGTTTTGCATGCAATGGGATAAATTCTTGAATCTTGTCATTTGAAGTCGAAGCGGACATTCAATATTTTTCATTATTAACGTTTTGATGAATCCAAGTGTGTGAAAATATGGATCCAAAACATAATACTGAAAAATCGAACCCTTTCGCTATCAGTTTGAAGATAGTGGTCCGACTACGTCTCGTCCAATATTTTAAAACGCATAGCTCAACCAATAAAATGGGCTCCGAATCAATTTCATATCATGGGCAGTATATTCAATTCAGGTATTCGATATAAAATTGGATCGATTGCGCCCATTTATTGGTCGAGCTATGAATTTAAAAAATATTTGACGAGATAGTGAGACCAATAAATATTGGACGTAAAGCATCCAATTTTATCATATTATTATGTTTTAGATCCAATCATCAAAATCCAAACTTGGATTCATCAAAACATAATAATGAATGTAATGGGGTGGATATCTTTATGTGATTTCGGAAGCTTCCTATCACTTTGAACAGATAATAGTACATATTATACAAAAATCTTTTTTTGGGGGGGAGGGAGTAGGTCAGCAATAGCCTGGGCTTTTATTATGACACAGATCAAGACTTTTAACACCAAAGTGCTGAAGATGGTGTCATGCCATGTCGTCCTGTCTGAATGTAGCGTAACATGTAACTATCATTTGAAATAACATGATGACGGTGGCGAACCATGTAGATCTAGCTGACAATGATAAACAGTGGTAATTAAAAAACACCTGTAAATGAAATGTCTGAAGTTAAGTTTTAGGTCAAAGTATGGCTTGTAAAAACATAGTGCCAATTTGAATACCCACCTGGGAAATTTTTTTATTTTTTAATTATTATTTTGCAACATGCAAGTTGTCATAAAGAACGTCGTTTTGTCGATTTGATAAATAAATAAATAAATAAATAAATAAATAAATAAATAAATAAATAAATAAATAAATAAATAAATAAATAAATAAATAAATAAATAAATAAATAAATAGATAAATAAATAAATAAATAAATAAATAAATAAATAAATAAATAAATAAATAGGCCTATATAAATATAGGAATCATATCTGGTACTTCAATGATCAGACTTAGCCGACATGTGTCATATTGTTTCAGATTTCCAGCAAAAAATAATTCACAATCAAAAATCCTAAATTTAAGAGACTCATTTAGGACAAATTCTGTGATTTTGTACACATTTTTTTGTTTTCAGTAACATTGGCAACTGTAATTCCAGTCGTTTTCAGTAGCAAGGCTGTGTAAATCAGTCCAGACATTTCTTTTATTGAAAATCCCCCCTTGTGCGCTTATTTTATGGAAAAGCCCGATATCTCATCATCGAGTATAGGCACGTGTATGAACATGGAAAAATGTTTTAAAATAAATCATTTATATAGAATTTTAAAAGCCCGATATCTCACCATCGAGTATAGGCACGTGTATGAACATGGAAAAAATGTTTTAAAATAAATCATTTTAGAATTTTAAGAGCAACCTCTTCGAAGTTCATCAGTGTTATTCTTAAGTTCCAGCTACTCCAACTTTGGCAAAATATATCTTATCTGAAAAAAAATTCCTTGTCCTTTTCATATTTTGTTACTAGCCTCTATTTTGTTTTCTTCTAATTTTTTTTCTTTTTTGGTCAGCATTATAATGCATTTAAACAATATGCTGAAGAGTTCTGAAGGAGTTTTCGATTTGTATGTATGTGAATAAATAGTGGAACTGAGTTGTTTGTAAGTTTAAGAACGTCATCGTATAATTTTAACTTATCGGGTCAAATTCTTCAAAAGGAATCTAATCGTCAAGTTGTGCTCGAATATTAAGGTGGTAGGCTACTTTCTATTTAGCGTTTGAAAGTATTTTTATTGACTTTTAGTAATGTGACAATTAGTCCTAGTCCAACCTAAACTAGTCTAATTGGCTTCATTCTTCTATAGATTCATAATTTAAGTGGATCTTTAAGTGATGGTAAAGGTTAGCCTAAGACAATATGATTTTAATTCAAATTTTAAGCTTCAGATATATACGCCCAACCTGTTGATCTGCTTGTGGTCCTCATTATGCACTCTTTATTCTTTTTTTCAAATACACCACATACAAATCTGACGTCTGACATCACCAGAGACGACAAAATAGCCTAAATTGTTATGTCAATAAAATTCTTCGTCTTGACCACAGTGAAACCTCCTTGAGAGATGAAAAGGTAGTCTATTGTTGTCAAAAAGTTCGTCCCACAGAGATTTAAAAAATAAAATAAAAGTTAAAAAATTGTTAAAAACCGCATTCCGCATTTGGTTTTTAACTCGAGACAGGCTTTGAGACGAACTATTAAATTAAAGATGGCCCTTAATAGCATAATGATGAGCCAGTCTGAACCGTGATGCTGAATGCGCGATTTGCTCGTATAGTGACGCCCTCAATGTTGCTAGAATTTATACCTTTTGCATTGTAATAGTACCCAACATGCCCAATGGCGTACTTCAATTAGACTAAGATTTTTTTTAATTACTGTAAAATTAATAAAGTTTTTAGGCCTATAATAAAACCGGAATCCCGGTTTTGTTCGTAAACGCATTACACACAATTGGCGATATAGGCGCTGGAATGACAGTGATTTTCTCTGTTTTACCTCGTTTGTTTGGCCAGCAATTAAAAAGAAGACATAAATAGACAAAAAAAAGTCCATTTTGATTGCAAATTTGTTTATAACAACTTTAGTACAGCGTTACTTTAAAAAAAGTTATTGTGAACCCTGGCGTGATGTGATATGATAATTGATTTAAAAAAAATCACGAAATATCTTTTCCGTTTCTCCTTCATTTTTGCTTCAAATTACATTTTGTGCGGTTACCACTGGGAAAGTGTTATGTTTGCGCATGCAAATAATTTGAAGGTCTCATTTAAATAACACCTTGACATTATATCAAGTCAAGATATATTGCAATTAAATGAATAGATTAAAAACAAAAACATTATTTTATCTAGTTCTATAAATGTAAATGAGTGGTATCATACAAGTGTGCCTATCATAATAATATGCCTTTATCACGGTTGGGAAAAAATAATCAGCGTACATATTATTGTAATGTTTATAATATACATTATGTGAAGCTTTGAAGAAAGTTTGACTTTCTTTAAAATCGAACTGGTAATAGTAGACCTACTACGTCAATACAGAACGTGAAGCAGCGGTGAAGTAGAATACTGTTTCCATGGGCCGAGGAATATACTTCATGCTTTCTTCGTAGATCATGTGATATACCTCACCGATGACACAGTAACAACATATGTGATATATTCATTGAAAACCAAGCATGACTATAAAACTATAATTATTACATACTTATTAAATAATAATTTTGAGATAAATTATGTTTCTTTTGACAATTAGCACATCGGTTACCTAGTTGCCATAGGCCTGTAGGTCTACATAAAAAACAAACATACATCAGCATCCTTGAAATGTGAAAAATGTCATGAAAAGGCATTTTTATAAACTTAAAAGGTCTTCCAATACTTTAATGCATATTTATCTTGTTATTGTTGGTCACATACCTATGTTTATTATACTCATTATTACACCTTTTATTGCATGCAGGTCCTTATTGATATGAAATCATGCATGAGGGTTAATACAGTAGTTAGAGTAGTGACTTGTGATGCTCAATTCGTTTGTCCTGTAAATTTCAAACAAAATGGTCACTAATGATTTGTAATCATGTCAGGTCTACAATTATGAGAACTGGCCATTTCTTGCTTGCTATAAAAGCGCACAAATCTCTTGATCTTATTTGAAATTGACATTAAGAAAAAATTAACTTTCAATTTTTTTCTTTTGATTAATTTAATTCTTGAATCAATTCATTTTTACTTAGTATTTTGATTTTATAAGGTCCCTGTTTTTATTTTATTAAATGGTTGATGGTCCGGACTTCGCCGTTTGATTCTAGAAACACCGGTACTTTTAAAGCCGTCTTTTGTGTACGGATTGAAAACGCGTATCGCGAATCATCAGCCTCTGTGTGCTGTCACCGCTCACACACACCACCACTGTTCAGGAGAAGTGTGACACTGTGACAGTGTAAGAAAACTGCTGCCCTGTGGTTCTTTCTCTTCAAAAACTTTAATTTCATCGTGACATTTGTATTGAAGCCGCGTCGAGAAATAATGGATTGTTTTACACCAATACAATAATTATGACCAATGTGTGAGGTGACAAGTTGTAGGAGGATCTGATCGATCACCATTGGCTTTCCAGTAGAAATCAATCGACAATCAACGATCAATTAATTCTTGATTAATTATCTGCAGTAATAACAGGAAAATCGAATCGGTGAGTGAAATACAAGTTGACATCAATGAGATGGCGCTCCTTTTGGTTTGATTGTTCATTTACGTCGCAGTGGCTACTATAATACTATATAGGACCAACACGAAGAATCATGTCTGAATGAATGAGGATAATTGTGTGAAAGAATTCTAAGTGAATATAATAAATATATTCATCTGTATTGTTGCTATTCCAATACATATTAACATTGTACAATTTGTGTGAACATCAAAGGTTTTTTTCGGCGTTGGTTTGAGATCCCATTGCACAATGTCGTCGTCATCGACGTCGTCATCATCGTCTCCAAGACTAATGCAAAGGAAACCTTCGGTTAAGAAGCTAGCCCACGCTCCTCATCAGATGCCAGGATTTGGTAAACCATTCAGAGTTGTGGTCCTGGGCCAGGCAGCAGTTGGCAAAACAGGTACGTATTCTTAAAATCCATAGCTTTCATTCAATATATACCTATTCATATCTGGGAAGAACATGTTAGGGGATTTTGTAGTTTAAACAGCAATACCTGGTGTACTTTGTTAATTTGTTTTTTACTCAAATCTGTCTCAAGCTGGGGGTGTGTGGGTTTCGCTTTTTTGGCAGAGATCGAACCCGGGTATCGAACGCTTCCCCTTTTGTTACCTCTGTGGTATACCTGGTGGTATACATGCTGTTATTTATGTACCTCCATCATGTCCATGGTTGTGCCATCCATCATCAATATGATCGAGTGTTTTTGCTTGTATCAAAATGATTGGTATCCATCACTTTTCATGGATGAGTCTCGCACATCAAGCATGAGATCATAATGTGTAAATTAATGTCATAAAACGTCATAAACTATAGTACATTCTGGACATTTCAAATGTATCCAATGTTTGCAAAATTGATGGGTCATTTTGATATAGTCTGTATTTATTTATTATGTATACCTTGGTACATAATAATGTCCCGGAAAATATATTTATTATGTCATTTTGCTGTGGTGAATACATTTTAGTAAGTCATGAACACAATGATGAATGAATATTGGAAGAAAGCTTAAAGTTAAGAGATGAATGAAAGAATTTAAAGTGGATTAGTGCAAATAAAAACACTTAAGTTTGAATGAGATTCAACGTGTGAGTCGCCGTTTTGTGGTTCAAGAGGATATTGCAAATGGGATTACAATCAGCGTTCATTTGTTAATAAAAGAAAGTGCATGTGTATTGTCACAGATACTTAAAATGTGGTATTGTGCAAAAACACAGAAGGAAAGCGCTTTCTTTATCTACATAAAAACAAAGATACATTCAATAAGAACAAGTAGACAAACAAGTACCAAATGCGAAAGTACCAAATGCAAAGCAAAAAATGATATGTATTTTCGTACATAAAAAGAAAATGTCACCAATGATGGACTACCCTGCTACATTTGCAGAAAACATTTAAATTATTAATGTTATACGTGTATTGTTATACATACATGTATACAGACTAAATAAATACATAACAATTTTACATTAAATTGTGATATAACAATTTGGGACAAGAAAAAGGAAGAGGAATAACGAAAAATGGAAAGAAGATGAACCGATAAAACACGAGTTTGTCATGTCTGTTGATGCCGATGGTAAAGAATAACTATTGGTTATTGATAATGTTCCAACAGTGCCTGTTAAGGTGCCTGTTTATAGAAATATACTTTTAGTGCAGGGAAAATTAGCATTAAATGACATGAATATACTCAACACGACAAGGAGCTTCCATATGGACGCAACCCACCAATAAGACCTAAGAGAAACTATAATCAGCTGATGGTGGTTTGCAAAACACTCATACATGTATTATAATTAATTTAAAACACCGAATATCAACGTGTTTTTACTTTTATTTCTTAAATGCGTTCACAGTTGATATGAGCATGCAGAATAGGTTGTTTAGATGTGTAATAGTAGTAGCATAATGTTATGGTTAGCGTTGAAATGGTAAGGTGGTCCGGTTTCCGCTCACGTTTTCTTTTGTAAATTGTTTGCTTTGGTTTGAGACATCGATAAACGGTGTGGGGAGTGCTGTCACTTAGCCGATGAAACTCTGAAAAATGAGAGAAAGATTTACTAAGAATGTTCCCGGTCTTTTCACAAGGAAAATATTCATAAGATTCCTCCTCTTCTGCTATTTAGAGCCCTTATCCCCACAGAGCAAGCTGATTACCTGCATATTTTTCAAAATAACTTTGTGCTGAACGGTTAATAATTTTACAGATATACTCGTAGTCGTACAAAATAGGCTGTTTTATTTTGGAATTCTTGAATTCGCCATTTTACGCTATATCCTCTTCTATTAAAAACGTCCAATTTTTAAAATTTAAAATTCTTAAAAAAGCAAAATATATGTAGAGCTTATAATTTAAGACAATGGCA
The DNA here is from genome assembly GCF_039555335.1 of Amphiura filiformis. Classification (NCBI taxonomy): domain Eukaryota; kingdom Metazoa; phylum Echinodermata; class Ophiuroidea; order Amphilepidida; family Amphiuridae; genus Amphiura; species Amphiura filiformis. The sequence goes on along the minus strand of NC_092639.1, from coordinate 59,154,743 downwards.
CGTAATGCTATTCATGCATAAAAAAAAATCAACTGTCTCGGTATAAATCATTATGGGACACCATGTATCATGGTTTTCTTTAAGGGGGTACTTCAATTTCGTAAGACATGTACTATAACCCTTGATACACCACTTTGTGACTATTTTTGCATTTTTCCTAAAAAATAAAAAAAACACTGGTAACAAAAGTTATGTATATTATAGGGGCGAGGAATCCAGTTACTACATTCGAATTTTAGTTACTCAAGACAAGCGGTACGTTATTTATGATACATATAAGAAAAGAGTTATCGCTAGAATGTACCTCATTAAATATAATGAACCACTTGTCTTGAATCACTGAAATTTCAGTGAAGTAATTGGGATTCATTGACCCTACATGTATAATATACATAACTTTGGTTACCAGTGTGTAGTTATTTTTTGATAAAAATTGCTTTTGAGATATGTCCTCTCTGGACATGTGTTTGTGTCTTCGTTTTCATTGTTTCAATTTTCTTCCATTCTATTGAAGACGTACGTGTCTCAAGTTGCCAATAATGTCTTAAATGTGCTGCCGACACAAGTTTTAAGTGTACAGATCTATTTTTAGTCTTTGAAAGGATTTTATTCAAAATTGACTTTCAAGAATGTGACAATAGGCCTATTGTCACCTTTGTTGTCTAATCTACTTGACTTTATATATCCTATCTATAACGTAAATGGATCTGAAGTGACGGTCAAAAATGAAGCCTTTTAACAAAGATAACAAAAAGCATCTGACGCGCCGATCCTGTTCTGCTTATTGTGGTTCTTTGGTAATCGCATTAATCAGTCTCTATATCATCACACAAAAATATTGTCTATTACTTCTTTATATTGAATAACTTTCCTGCTGTAACTTAAGGTTATACGATGTATTGTTGGTCGAAGCAGCAAAAAAAATACCGGTATAGTTCACAGCATCTTGCGAATGGTAGTGAGCTCTATGGTGAGCTTTAGCAAACAATTGCATTGCTCAATTCGTAGCGAGCGTGTAGAAGAATTCAAATATCACAGATGTACTTTTGTAGGTCCCGTGGTTCTTGAGTTATGTTGTAAAGAGGGCTGAAACAACAACACTTTTGTAAAACGTACATAACTCATTAACTACAATAAATTAAGCAAGTTTTCAAAGTATATGATTTGTAGAATGGACTTTTACAATACACCAAAGTGTTATTTTTCAATAATATATTGATTCAGATAATGAAAATCGATTTTTTTGGTTTGGCTGTTTCGACCAACAATACCTCGTATACCCTAAAGAGGTTTTGTGAACCCCGGTTGCGAACGTGATGTGATATGTAAATTGATTCTAAAAAAACATAAAACCAAAACTTTACTTTGTTTAACTTTACCCTTTTCCTTTCTGTTAATAAGCATTCTGTATGGCTACCACGTGATGTAAGAACGGTTCGTCTTTTTTCTCCCGAATTTGAAAGGCGACGAAAAAACACCCTTAACATGTTCTCTTATTCTCTTATTTTCATGGGCGAACGGACTTTTTAAGTACACATGTATGATGTATAGGGTCGATCGGTCGAACGGAATGTTTATTTTTATTTTGCCCCCGGGATAATGACCCTAAAAAATCATCGAAAGCTTGAAAACCTGAAAACAAATTTGGCTAACAATGTTTTTACATTTTCTGAATTTGTCAAACAAATTCTGTCAAAATCAGTTCACTTCGGCCATGAACGATTGTTTTGAATTCCATACAGCTAAAAAACCTGCAATTCTGGGTCGGTTGGGCCCTTAGAAGACTTTATCAGCTAAGCTATTACCATGATTACATTTAGGCCTACCTATAGATGCTTAATGATTCTATGCTAAAGAAAGAAAGAAATAAATAGATAATGAAATAATTATTTTTATCAAACTAAAATATTTATTCGATCTAAAACAAACAAAGCTGGTAAATATTGTTTTGGCAGATCGATCACTTCTGTAAATGTATGCCATTGTTTGTATTGATTTATACATAAACAATATATCGAAGTTCAAGGTTTATTTGTCTTTTAAAGTTTTATGAATGAATTGTGCCAGTTCGCTACAGTTGTAGTGGTATGCATGCACGCCTGTTAACATGTTTATAAATACATTTTTAATTTAAAGCAAAAGAAAGCAAAATATGCAAACCTTGAAATTATTTCGAATTATTTCTACTACCAATTATTAAATACTATTACTAACGATATTACAATAGATATTTATTTTAGTCCTACGAATTTCATATTTCACACGGTACCGCACAAAAATCGTCAATTTTATTGATTATTAAGGGGTGACTAGTTTTGCATTTTTCTCAAAAAATAATAACATACTGGTAACAAAAGTTATGCATATTATTGGGGCAAGGAATCCAATTACTACACTGAAATTTCTGTGACTCAAGACAAACGGTTCAGTATTATGATAGGAAGTGAGGTACCGGTACATCCTAGCGGTACCTCTTTTCTTATCATAAATAACGACCCACTTGTCTTGGGTCACTGAAATTCCAGTATAGTAATTGGATTCCTTGCCCCTACAATAATTAATATAGGCCTATAACTTTTGTTACCACTGTGTTATATTAGTTTTTGAGAAAAATGCAAAAATAGACACAAATTCATAGAGGGGTATAGTAGTACCCCCTTAATATATTATTATTATGGTGATGCTATTTCTAGCCTGTTGAAAGGATTTCAATCAAAATGTGACAATAGGTCTATTCTCACCTTTGTTTGTAGTCTATACTTTATTTCTTTATTTCCTATCTAACATAAGTTGATATAAGTGGCGGTCAAATGTGAAGTTTTTTATAGCAAAAATTAATCCAAATCTTCAGACCCATCGAAACTTTAGATCATTATGTTGCTTTTGTAATTCATTATTCGGTCTCTAGTGTGAGGAGGAAATATCGACTGGTAGAACAATGGAACGGGCAGCGTTACTTTAAAAGTCATTGTGAATGTGATATGATACCATGGATACGTATGGTTCTAAAAACATTGAAACCACAACTTTACCTTTTCCCCTTTCCGTATTTGGCGGGTCTGGTGTCTGTTTTAACAATTAACCCCACGGTTACCCCACGTGGAAGAAATTTTAATTGTTTCGTATTACTTCGTCCAACATTCGACACAAGCAATACATTATAAATTATATTAATAATTAATGATTAATAAGCTATATATCACAGTATACGAAGATACACCTTCAAATATGCTTTTGATTTATAAATTGAGGAATAAAAAATAAAGAGAGAAACAAACAAGAAAGAAAGATTAAAGAAAGAAAGAAAGAAAGAAATAAAAAAGAGAGACTAGATATAAATAAATAAAGAAAAAGAAAACAAGAAAGAAAGAAAGAAAGAATATATAAGAAATAAAGAGGAAAACTAAAATAAATAAAAAGGAAGAAAGACATGAATTATAAAGTTTTGTAGCCAAAAACAATGTATCATAATACAAACGATGCTTGTAAATATTGGTTTGTTTATTTGTTGATTAATACGTATAAACATACACTGATAAAATACTACAGTTACAGATAAAATAATACTTCCTAGTATGGGTAAGAATATATAGGGTTCAAGGATTATTTGCTTTCTCAAGTTGATGCATAAATTGTTTCAGTTCGATGTACATGTAGTTACAAGTTGTAGTAAATATTAAAAAAAAAAAAAGTACTTCACTTTGCTGACGCCATAACAAAATCTATAATTAACCTAAATTTTTTGATAGTTAAGTTGAAATGTATCACTTTATAATACCTCACTTATTTTGAAGGTTTTTATTTATTTATTTATTTATTTATTTATTTATTTATTTATTTATTTATTTATTTATTTATTTATTTATTTATTTATTTATTTATTTATTTATTTATTTATTTATTTATTTATTTATTTATTTATTTATTTATTTATTTATTTATTAATTACTGGAATTAGCCAAAACGGTTTTGTACATGCATACCTTATACGAGTATACTGAGTACTTTTTTGAATAGGCATAAATGTGAGCGTGATAAGAATATGAAATTAATCAACAGTGATTCCGGAAGTAAATACAAGGCTATTAAAAACGTATTGGTTGATTTACCTTTAGCTCAGATTTCAACATAAAATCGTCAAAATTAGTTTAAATCCATACTACAAGAGATTAAACACCTTTGGAAGCTTTTGGACGTAAATGTCAATCTGTAATTTCATAGGAATATAATCCATTCAATAATTTTCACGCGTATTAGAATAGATGAAATGTGCATGAAATTAGTTCATACCATTACCAGTACATTCCATAGGCTATACATATCAGTTTCCTTAAAAAAAAGCACATTGTCTTAAACATGGGGGAATGTGACCGATTTTGACCCCGATCATCACAAAGTTGGGGTGACGCAAGGTTCTTCACCATGTTCACCTCCTGTCCGTCAACTGCTATACTCCACCCGGGCATGAATTAAGAACAAAATATCACGAAAACCCCACATGTTGGGTAAAAGTTCACAATAATGGACAAAAGCCTAATAATTTAATCGATTATTTTTGCTGTCCATCAACATGATCAATTATAGCGATATACATAATAATTTAAGCTATATGTTTAAGCACCTTGGATCTGGTAAATATTATTTTACCAATTCTCTATTTATCAGTCACAAAATATCCTACAATAATTGCTATTCATCTCTATCATGCGAAGGAGAAAATACCATTAATTCCAAATGAATTAATACCATTATCCATATTCAAGGGATTAATATCCTGAGTATGGCCCTTTTGTTAAGGCCTTGTGATAACTGACTTGGAGGTGAGACATATGATTAGTGTCAATAACCTCAACGATTTTGTTGCATGAAAAAGTAAAAATATTGGATATCGAAACGAGGATTGATATTGAATATCGAACATGGTGTCAGCTTTAAAGTTATTTAAATCAAATCAAAGATTTGCCCTAAAAATAATAAATAGCCAATATAAAGAAGCCGAAACTTAAAATATTGTTAATTATGCATGTGTACTTTTCCATGTAAATTTGGAACTTTGTTATGAAATAATGTTGCGGAACAATAACGATGAATGTTCAATAAATTATGAAAATCTGACACGAAAACAACTTTACGTTTTGCATGCTTGGCTACATGTTACGTTCTTATCGATTTTGATATGCTATGTGCATATTAATATATTAATATAAAAATTAAATGTCTGGATCGCGATTATCAATGAACATTTGTATGTGTGATAAAATGCATAAAATATATGTGTAGGCCTATAGTTTATATTATGTCATGTCGGGTCGATAAGAAACAAAATCAATTAGAGAATGATTTTATCAAGCCACGTATTTTTATTGGGTTTCCAACTATTCCATGTAGTTTGAGCACGGACGATGATCATTAGCGAAATGTGTTCTAAATTTAAATTTCGCAGCCAAAAGGTATGCTCTGGTGACCCTAATTAAAAGTATGCTAATTGTACTGATTAAGATACTTAAATTGGCAACCGTGTTGGGAATAGGCCTATAGATAGAATAATATCTCATATTACATAGGCTATGCATCACCATCTTATATGCATGATAATTATCATAATTATAGATTAGTTTTATAATTTTAATCTTTTTTCTGTCTATTAATCATGGCCAGGCCCGTACGCAGGGGGGGTGCGGGGGGTGCGACCGCACCTCCCCAAATTTGCAAAAGTATACAAAAAGTCCCAAAATTTTAGAATTTGCGAGCGTAGCGAGCAAAAAAATCAGGTTTTTTACGGTTTTTTTTTTGAAAAAAGGTCCAAATTTTGGGGAAAAGTCCACTTTTTACAAAATCGCCCCCCCCCTTTGGAAAAAAGTCCACTTTTTCAAAATCAGCACCCCCCCAAAAAAAATCCTGCGTACGGGCCTGATCATGGCTTTGTATAATGTTGAAACTAATGCACATATCAATGTAAAAATCACAAATTCGACATTACGCAATTGTGACGGGCTAATCCTCTTCAGGAGTCCGACCTGAAATGTTTTATTTGAATTCATTTGTTAATGTAATACATTTCTGTTATTAAATATCAATTCTGGTCATTTATTCAAATTGTGACCAGACTTGATCATTTGGAACTAACATAATAATTGACGAAATCCTTGAACAACAAAGTATTACTGTACGTTTTTGCCAGTTAAATGCCAGTTAAGGGATCGGATAGCAACATTTGCTGAGAGCACATCAGACACACCAAATCGCATTCTGCAAATAGTTTGGATTTTTTGAAATTCGCGATATGATACAAATTATTGGCATATTATGAAAAATGGGATTTTTTTAAAATTTAATAGTTTAATAAAGTAAACTTTATCAAACTATAATGATATGTACTTTAAGTGTATGTAGCTGGCAGGAAAAACCGTCCATTGTTTTAAAATTGTAACCTTTCGTATTGAAGTTATACGTCCCCCAAAAAAAACCCCCTAAAAATGGTAGGTCTTTTTTAAAAATGTTTTTGTTATCAGAAGGACATTTCTCGTATTCAGAAAGCAATTTGGTGTGTCTGATGTGCTCTCAGGTCCCACAAATAATACTAACCGTGCAAACGTTGCTATCCGATCCCTTATTAAGTGTGTATTAATATTGATCCGATATTTTGACAAAAATGTTTTGTGGCATATATCATTTAAATTTTAATATGTTACTACAAAATGAAGCGCAATCAACCGTAATTAACATGATTAAAGGAAATTTCATCCTTCGATTATAATTGTGCCAATTTAGACACCGTGACCATGGTGACACCATAATATCTTTTATGAAATTGATTTTGCCACAGTAACACCCCTGCATGCCATTTTAACGTCGCTCGTCTAAGGCCGTATAAAATTAATGTTTTGGTTCTCGTCCAGAGGATTTTCATGAATTGATGAGGGAGGGAGGTGTTTTTTTTTTTTTTGTTTTGTTTTTCAATGTAAAATTAGCATTGTCAGTAGTTTTCGGTCTTCTCCAACAGGGCTCGAGGAAACGATGAGGACTTTTTTTTTTTCAAATGTGAGATTCTGAGGGATAAACCCCCTAGAGTACCACAAAAAGACTTGGAAGCGATGCTTGTTCTCTAATAAACTTATTTATATGTATGAAGATTTCATAAATCATTCCAAAGTCTTAAAAAAGGAAAAATCTAAAAAGAAAAAAAATCTGACAAATCCCAGAAATTGAGGAGGGAGGGGACGAGAACCAAAATATTAATTTTACACGGCCTAATGTGTTTGAATAATTGAACAGAATACAAATGGGCATGACGAATTTTGGTCTAGGCAGTCAGATGGACTATTCAAAATAAGTATAACTGATGCGCCGGATTTTTTGTTCATGTCATCCCGTTTTCAAAACATGCTTATCAAAAAAATATATAGGCCTATATATTTTGTGACACTAGCATTTCAGCATTAAGGTTATACGAGGTATTGTTGGTCGAAGCAGCCAAAAAAAAAATCGATTTTCATTATCTGAATCAACATATTATTGAAAAGTAAAATGGTGTTTTGCAAAAGTTCATTCTACAAATTATGTACTTTGAAAAATTTACTTAATTTATTGTTGTTAATGAGTTATGTACGTTTTACAAAAGTGTTGTTGTTTCAGCCATCTTTATATACAACATAACTCAAGAACCACAGGACCTACAAAAGTATAACTATATATTTGAATTCTTCTGCACGCTCGCTATGAATTGACCAATGCAATTTTGATAAAGCTCACTACCATTCGCAAGATGCTGTGAACTACGTTTTTTGCTGCTTCGACCAACAATACATCGAATACCCTTAATTGTAAAATGTCCGAGTTTCGTGCGTATTTGTCGATCCCGGTGTAAATTTATGGGAGTTAGAGAGTGCAGTGGCTTCTCTATACAGCCCCCCCCCCCCCGCCCCACAGAAATAGCTAGAAATGTCACCACTGCATGCAATAGGTGAGAAAAAAGAAGTGTTATCTCGTATACAGTGTTATAGTGACTGATTTAGATAGCGACTAGTGTCGATATACGCATATTGCAAATACTTAAGCAATCTTATCAAATTGCTTTTCTTAGTTACAGGTTCAATTTACTTTGTCAAGTATACTGAAGTGTTTTCTGTCATTTATGTAATGTTAAGATGTGTAAGATCTCACACTTCATCTGGTATGACTCTTGACGATAATCATCCCGGGTAATCAACGAGGATATGCTGGTTGTATAAATATAACACAACGCTCAGACATATCATAACCTTGGTTGAGACAAATATTGGGCTGTTTTAAACAAGATTCGCAGGAAGATAAGTAGTTTTAGTTGGAAGAAGGGTCTGTCGTGCACCCTCGGAATACATGCGTTTCAAATTAACAATTGAATAAACCGCGCATCGTACCGGCACTTGGGATAGTCGACAGGCTTGACCATCACGTTCAGTATGCGACCGCACATCGTTTTGATTTGCAACTTTTGAAAATGCACCAACTTTCATACCGGGTATCCATCTTTATCAATTTAAAGTGCATTGGTATCAAATTGGAGCTATACAAGATTCTGCACACGATCTATCAAATTGTCATAGGCCTAACAAGATCAGGTTTTGGTGTAGGGTGGGTTACATAAGCATGATTGATATGTGCAAACTTTCTTTATTGAGGTGTTTATACTCCTGGTTCATGAAAGAGTTTAAAATAAGCAGTTTTAAAAATGACGAGGTGAAAGTTAGGCCTAAAAGAAAATTGTCGACAGATTTAAGGAAAATCCATGGAAGTCAGGTAACAAACCAAAAGTGCTATATAAACGAAAGCCCTTTCGTATGGGAGGTTGAACCCTCCATCTATACCAGAAACGTAAGTGTGATATGTTAAAAATTCCAAGCCGAAAGATCAAATATGACCGATATTTTTATATAGGTTTTTTTACAAACGCAATAGAACTATTGGTTACCTCCCCCGCCAACGAAAGGACGTTCATTTATAAGGACGTCGTCAAACATGGGGTTTGTTCCCTAATGTGTAGCACATATCGAACTTTTTTTTGTTGTTCCGATTAGGGCCTACAGGCCTATATTAAAGGCTAGCCATGACTTTAACTCAATTTGAACTCATGAATGGCAAATGCTGTTATACTTTGTTTGAAAGTATAACATAATGTGCATGTATGTTTTGGGGGCAAATAACATGTATCAAATTGAACAATGTATTTACAGCGTGTGAAAACTCTTTTACTGACCTACATCGTAATTCGTATCAAAATAATTATGAAACAAAATCTCTTCATTTTTCTTGCTCTCTTTTTATTTTTTTATTTTTTACGTTTCCCTTTTTCTTTCCTTCATACGTGACCTGCTACACGCACCATACAAGATTTAAACTAAAGTCTGCACAAAAAGTAACTCAGCTGTTATAAATACGCCTATAGCTTCAGAACTAATAATTGTTTCCACAATATTTCTACATAGAAAGAAGGACAATTTATTTACGCGCATTTTGATACCCCATTTGTTAAATTTCGTTCAATATTAACAACACAGCAGTGTTTTTAAAGAACATTACCCGAATCAAAAAGTTGCAGCTATTTGTATTGATTTGAAGTCAGCGCGAAGATAAATGGAGGGTTTGCCACAATGCCTGCGTAATACTAATAACCATTGATCGCTGTAAACTGCAACTTTTAAATTCGGGTATTTTTCTTTAAAAGCACTACTGTGTTGTTAATATTGAACGATATTTGACAAATGTGGTATCAAAATGCGCGTAAATAAATCGTCCTTCTTTCTATGTAGAAATATTGTGGAAACAATGATTAGTTTTGAAGCTATAGGCGTATTTATAACAGCTGAGTTACTTTTTGTGCGGACTTTATATGATTTACCATGGCAACATTGATTTGAGTAACCTGCATTACTTTTAAGTATTTTAAGTACTTAAAAGTATTTAAAGTGTGATATATCAGAATTAGGTTTACGTTAGGTCTGCACTCAAGATCGTGAATATGCTTCTATCCAAACAGAACGGACGGACTGGTGGGTTATCACCCTGCTCTGTTCGAAACTGACTGCATACAAGACACACAAGACTGCCAGACAAGAAATATGCTGCAACTTGCTTATTTATATGTAAATATTGTAATTTCTGAGTACCGAATAAATCAAATCAAATCAAGTTGCTTTGCATTATTTCCATGTCCATATTTTACTTTTTGATGGATTTTACTGCCACATACTTTCAAAAAATATGTTTACTGGACTTGGTCAGATTAAGCATTTTGAGATATATGTAGTGTCAAAGTTCGAACAAATGTTTTTGAAATTTATAGTCTTGAGAAGCAAAATCCATCAAGAACTACACCTATAATCTTCTGTGGAAAACTTACGCTTGGCAACCGGATATATGTGGAAGAGGCAAAAATCTTCTAAAAGATATACAAATATTTATGAAACCCTAATCATTATTTTCAGTGACTCATCATTATTTTGCTTATTGCTTAGCGTGTTTGAGGCGGGGGATTGAGGATGGTACTCATATACAGCAAAATGATATTGAAAATATAATTGAAGATGGCTCGAATTTTGTGTGTGGGCATGGATATCTACCCAAATAGTGCACCGTCAATAGACAGTCCGTTTGCAATCTACTTGTTGCTTCCTTGACCGTTACGCTTATAAAACACCATAAACCTATCTTGGCCATCTTAAACCAATAATCTTCACACCCTGTTTAAACGGAAACCAATATTTTTGTACAAATTGAATCTAACTTCTGCTTCAAATGATCAACAACCACAAATAGGTCAATCTGACCACAATTATAGCTCATACCAATTTCAAAACGCATTTGAAATATAGTTTATAGATGAGTTGACTTCTGACGTCATTGCCTCACAGTATGCGCACGCATCATCACAATTACTGTTGTTTTTTTGACTGGCACCCGCGCATCATATTTTGTTCAGGTCCCGTGCTTTTAAACCTCCCGCCACATCACAATAAAGGTATGGAACAGTGTATGGTTGTATGCAGTTTGCTCAAGCATATCGATATACCCATCCCTTGCCTTTGTTGATAAACATTGAGGTCAACTCATCTATACCCTGGCGTCGACAGATCGTGTTATAATCTTAACCTTGCAGGGTCATCATCATCATCATTGTTATCATCATCGGTATCATGTTGTTGTCGTTATCATCATCTTCGATTCTTTATCATCGGTATATTTGATTTTCTTGTTTCTTCTTCGAAAGCTTCACAATATAGGTTTATTTTGCTTTTCATTATGTTACCATATATTTCAAAATGAATGCTCCGATGATAAGATGGCCGGTCATCGTCAAGGCATTAAAATTCAAATAACATTTCCTGTCGACCAACGCCTTCCTACATTCGGGAAAAGACGAAACACGATACACAAGTTAAATATTGGGACGGTTGGCGACTGCTCGCCGAGAAATACGATTTTGAGTGGGACTCAAGTGTCCCATCTCTTTTCAATGCGATGTTGATAATGCACACATAAAGAAACGAGTGTGGAAATAGAGGCAAGGACATGGGAGGATGTCTTAACTCAATGTTTTCCTTTCAAATTTTACTGCAATATTTGCTATTCTCTCAATGACATAGCTGTTTACATAAGCATTTTAATCTATTCATGATATAAAATCAGTTACTTTTGCAAACATTCAGCATGTTCAGTGAATTTCATTTGAAACATCGATTCGCTTCAACCCCAGGACTTCAACTTCGTCATGTGTGCTGACTTGTAGCCGTAGCCTAATGTCCATAATTTGATTTTCCTTACTGTCATGATGTCATCTCTCTCTCTCTCCTTTCTCACCCCCTCTTTTTTTCTTTTTTTTTAAATCTTTTTTCAATTGGTTTATAATTAAGACGGGTATATATAATCGGCATTATATTTAAACAGATAATATTAATAAAACCGAGGTCAATTGCTTGTGAATGTATAACATATTAATAATCTTCATGATCTTGATTAAGATTTTAATCACAACAATCATTCAAATTGCATTGTTTTAAATTTTAGAATAAATGTGATCAGTTCAAGTGAGATATCGGATGGACACAACAATCGATATCTCCAGTTGATGTTACAGACTACTTATGAGGTCATTTGAATCAATTGACATATTTTGTGCATGATTCAATTTTGTTCAAACATCTGAAGATTCGATTCAGACTACCATCCGCTCTCCCATGCACGGTGCCGCATTAGAGTTGAGTGAACCACGCGAGTACTCCGTTATTCGAAGGGCGTCCCGTAGCTGTACACGTATAGCTCGCATTCAGTTTCAAAAAGAGTATGGTGTTGACCCCCTGGTTGTCCCGGTGTTATTTGTACAGTTAATTAATGATCTGCAGAGGTGATCTGATTTTGATATATTGATGTGCCTTGTCTATTTCGTAAATTGAGCTTTATAATTCCCATTTTTTACGTTTAAAGGCTCAAAAAGCGACTGCATTTTCAATGTTTCTGTTTTTTTTTGTAGAGATTCACGAAATCTCGCATGTCATTAATTATGGTGAATAGAAAAAAAGTATTATACGTGACATTTTACTTAAGAAAATAACATGTTCTGTTTTGTTTGTTTGTTTGTTTGTTTAGGAAGACGATAGGCCTACAATTGTTTTGGTCTTAAGGCCGCCTCCTTCTTCATTGTTTTGGTCTTAATGAAAGGTGTGGTTTTTTTCTCTTTAATTTGGTACCTAATTAAGGTCTATAATACATTGTTGCTAATTACTGTAATGGTTAATTAAGCTAACGGAGTCCTTAATTGGTTGGAGATGTGGACAGAAGTGTGGCCACACAGCCATACAAACTGTAGGCCTATATGGCAAGGATCCAGCACAGTTTGATGACAATTTTGTTTTCCCTTTTATAACTACAATCCATGATTATTTAGTACCATACAAGGTTGATAGCAGTCATATGTAATAATTATAGTCTGTGTAATTTCAATTCATTAATTAGACATGTTGCGGTATATTTGTGGCGCCCTCTACGGAGGCGCGCCACAATATAGGCATGACTTTGTGAAAAGCTTCTAATTTCACTCTTGCTAGATTGACTTCGCAATTGTTTTGCTAAAATTATGCCCAGCTCATAAATAATACTACAATTTGCTTGGATTTTATTTTATTATTGTTTTCTGATATGCACGGGATAAAATGGTGAGCGTATATTCTTTGTTTAAAATACAAAATTAGGATTTATAAAAACACCAAATAAATCCTGACCTTTCTATGCGTTCAACCAGTTTACCGTGTGCCTTAGAACCCGATAGACGGTGACATTTGACCATACACTAGGATCCACAACATGCTCATCTATCATGGGAACAGTTCTTAAACCCTAATACATTTGTACATTCATCCTTTGTACATAAACTCATACTCTGCAACTTGAGGTCAAATTTTGCACTATGATTATGTAATTGAGGTTATTGGACTATGCCATTGGGATGAGACTCTTGTGGTCCAGAGTGATAAGATCAATTAACGAGGTCTCTTAAACCGATGGCTTTTGTTTGCTAATTACCATAGAATCTAGCTACTACCTCCATGATTGGATTAAGTAAATAACTAAATCCTGTTATCTACCCACCAATGTTTGCTTATCTTAATAATTGTAACAAACTGTAGTGTACTAAATAAGACAGAAAAGGCAAACAGACAGAAATTTAGAGTTTTAAATTAGAGAGTTGACAGGAAGTTGTAAGAGTTAAATTGTTATGGATATGATTGGTGTAAGCGCGAAAATGTTGAATGTCAGATCAAAGTCATCCGAGGTGAATTAAGTAATGTCAATCACAAATTGTTACAGGTCATTTGAGGTGGACTAAGTTTATATTTGGATTGTCAGAACACCTTCCCCAATCAAACACATTTCTCTTGCATTTGATCATCTTCTACTCTTCCCTAGAAAAATCATTATAATACCAAATCTACACACCATGGAATTCACCATATCACGTCCAAGTTCACATTGGGCGCCACATTCCTTTTTTAAAGGAATTTTTATTTGTTGTTGTTTTGAAACTTGCCATCTGGCCTCCTCATTCAATGTGAGTTGTTGTGCTGTTATATTTTATTATTGAATAAAATAAAGACGAATGAATGAATGACAAAGGAGATGGTTTGTGGGTAACTCCCAAGTCTTTTTCCATAGATATGTAAAACAGCTAGTCCGAAAGTGTCAAATGAAGAGATAATTTGTAGGCCTACTCTTTCTCGGTTGTTATGATTATTTGTGACTTAAGGTGGTACTACACCCCCTGATTAATTTTGTGACTTATTTTGCATTTTTCTCAAAAAATAACTAGACACTGGTAACAAAAGTTATGTAAGGAATCCAATTACTTCACTGAAATATCAGTGATTCAAGACAAGTTGTTCATTATATATGTTAAGAAATGAGGTACATTCTAGCCATGCTAGCGGTACCTCTTTTCTTATCATAAATAACGTACCGCTTGTCTTGATTCACTGAAATTCCAGTGTAGTAACTGGATTCCTTGCCCCTACAATATACATACCTTTTTGTTACCAGTGTGTTATTATTTTTTGAGAAAAATAGTCACTAATAATATTTATCAATGGGTGTAGTACCCCCTTAATTTAAACCAGTTACTGAAAGTATTTTAAGCAGCAAATTAGCATTAATTAACTAGCATTTTAAATGATTAATATTAATTATATAGGTATAACAATGAAGGAACTTTGTATACATATAAGTAAGCATCGCACCCCTTAAACTATATATTTTCTGGTGGTCTTTTTCAAGCCCTGGTTGATTTTGACTTAGCTCCTTAGATTGTGAAAATGCTCCTGAAAAACCGGCAATTCAAAATTATATACAACATTTTCAGTTTCATTAAAGAGTTTAGATCATTGTAATATGTATTCTTATGCTTTCCAGCAATGTATACTTTTACATACCTGCAATTGGTACATAAAAAGTTATAACCAAATCTGAAAAATGATGTTGTCACTTTATGAAAATACAAAAGACGAGGGTCTAATCTTGTGACACGTGGCCATAGGCCTTCAAACTTTTAGTTTCTACGTGACACCCCCAAGTAAAAGTGCTGCTGCTATATAAACACTAGCACTAAAGTATGGTGAATTCCCCTTTTATGCCACGAAATGCTCTTACCTATTCTTTCTACCAATCCAGTTCATTCCACTTTCACAACCAAAGTCTCATTCACAATGGTTTAAATCCTTACCTTAAATACTGGTCTCTTTGGGACACCCAAAAGTTGTTGTATTTAAAAAGGTGACAAAGAAAATAACAGAACATACAAAGTGCCATTTTTAGTTGTTTATTATACGTGTTGTTGTATATAGACTATATTAGAATAAGTGATATGAATTTTGCGGGGTTTAAGTAATACGTTATACCGTCATGGAAACTCCCATTTTTAAATGCTAATGAATTTCCTTCCAAATTATGCAGAAAAGATGCAGGAGGGTTCACATTTGGTAACAAATGTTTGGAATGAATTTATATTCATCTTATTTCAAATTTAAGTAACAACGTAAAGAACATACAAATATAATAATTATGTGGAATTCAGATGACATAAGAAATCCAACAAAGTCATCAGAATTGAGTATGTGGAAACTTGAGAGAATCGCAGCAAATGGAGTTGACTCAAAATGTTCAAACAACCATAATCTTTACACTTCAAAAAATATTTTAACCATATATTTATTTTTTTAAATCTGATGTTTCTCTCGTTGTAATCCATCCTTTGCCCTTTTTAAAGGGATTTTTATTCTAAAATGACCTAGCATCGCGTGATAGAAAGCATCCACAGTCACTGACTGAGAAGTTTAGTTCCTTTTGGGAGATACAGCAGTTGATGCATTAAAAATGTCTCGCTTTCTCCCATTTTGATCAAGGGTTACCATGGTTACCTTTTAATCACTTAGTTCAAGATCATGATACTGATAATGATTAAAAAACAGCAAAGAAGAAAAAATAACCATTTAAAAAAATGCATAACGCTTTTAAGTTAGACACTTCTATACGTGAACTCACCCCAATTCGCCAAATTCGTATATATAAATTTACCTCTCCAAATACATTTATCCCGTAGGAGAGGCGTAACAGTTTTGTTAGAAAAAGAAAATATTAGAGCCGTATTATTGTGCTATATATTGTGTAGGATATGGTTTCGTACGCTGTTTTCACTCTGGGAATTGTAATTATTCAGGCTCGGTTGAAACGCCATTGTACAATTAGCTTTTATACTTAGAATTGTTACGTCTTTATTATAGTTTTCCCTAAAAACCGTTCGTAAGCTGTATTTATACCCAATCGCCGAACAACGAGCGATTGATTTTAATCAATTAGAAAACGCGCGTTTTACTGTCTAGGATTGGTAAAAATCGGTTGCTCGGCGCTTAGCGATCTAGTATAAATTGAGCTTAAGTCAACATGGTCAAGTGAAGAAAGCGCTAACCTGAAAGGACAGCCCCATACAACCCTTTTAAATGATCTTTGAAAGTGCTTAAGGTGGTACTACACCCCTTGATAAATTTGTGACTATTTTTGCACACTGGTAACACAGGTTATGTATATTATGGGGGCAAGGAATCCAGTTACTACACTGGAATTTCAGTGACTCAAGAAAAGCGGTACATTATTTATGATAAGACAAGAGGTACCGCTAGAATGTACCTCATTTCTTAACATATAATGAACCACTTGTCTTGAATCACTGAAATTTCAGTGAAGTAATTGGATTCCTTGCCCCTATAATATACATAACTTTTGTTACCAGTGTGTTGTTATTTTTTGAGAAAAAATGCAAAATTAGTCACAAAATTTATCAGGGGGTGTAGTACCACCTTAATAATAAGCTTTAATAGTGCAGAAACTCATATAATCTCGCAATACAATTTGAATTCACGTTTTGAGTTATCGCGTGAAATACAGAATTACAGGCTATCATATGACTATTATGATTACAATGATACATTTTAGGTCAGGTCCAATTTGTACACCGCGCCGTTGGTCTATCATGTCTATCGAAAGCTGTGAAAACCCGATATTTTGACACGTACATGTATGTAAAATTCGATGCATTATCTTCTGTAGATTCTACAGAGATATATCTGCAGTTAAAATCCAGCAAACAAATAATGTTTTCGACATTCTTCGCAAATGGTTAGAAAAACGTTGCCAGAAAACGTTTAAATTTCGGGGTATGGGCACAAGAGTGTAAAACTTTTTCAAAACATTCAAAAACATTTTGTGAAAACTTACTGCGAAATATTCTAACATTATGTTATTTAAGTGTTGACAAAATTATATGGCAATAACATTTTGTCAACGTTAAAATATTGTTACAGTGTGTTTTCACACAAAACGTTTGAAAACGTTTTTATGACTTTTATAACATTAACACCCGGCAATGTTATTAAAACGTTTTCACCAAAACCAAAACCCTAATAGAGCCTGTTTAAAGCATTTTAAAAACGTTTTGTGTTGGCTGGGAGTTATAGCTTCAAAACATGTCCTTATCCCTGGTTTCAAGTTTTTAATCTCAGACACTTTTTATTTTTTGTATTATAGTACAAACGACAGATAACTAGGGGTAATTCTATCCCTGGTATAAACCACTGTCAATTTGAACATTGTCAACATGTGATATTTCAACATTGTAAATATTAAAATATTCAAAAATTGGTAAATGGTTTGAACAGTCTAAGGCGTGCAAACGGATTTTCTGGCAAAATGAGGTTACCTTGAAAACAAATCCGTATTAATAGCAAATAACAGATTATTACTATAATAATAAGTCGTCCTAATCTACACTGAAGACACGGGGAATAATTTTGAATATTAGTCAAAATTGTATAGCTCATCTCCTTCTACCTAGGCCACGAACTTATCAATCGTCCTTCGTACCTAACGCAATTTGCGCGAGTAGCAACCAAAATAATAAAAATTCCCTTTAAAAGGGAAGGCCAGCGTCAATGCAGAAGAGGTCTTGTAAATAGTTTGGGTCACCGTGAAAGGCATTTTTAGGATCACGCTTACATCCATGTTACATGACAGTTCACCAAACCATCAATGGTGAGAACATGCACACTGAAACAGCAAAACACATTAACTCCTATAACTCCTGTCAACTCTTTAATTCATTACTCCAAATTGTTCTGTATTTTTGTCTTTACTGCTTTTTACCCATGCTTATTATAAAAATCAAGTGACACAAAGACCCTCAGAATAATACAAGGCGGTGTTTTGAATTGCGTTTCGTCAGTATGCGTGGTCACAACGATATGAATATGAACAGATGAACAGGCAAAAATATATAATTTTTTGATCTTTGCATTGGCATATAAATAAATACATGATATAATGTCAGCATTGTTAGCGCCTTTCTAACTTGTCAAAGTGCTGTACAATACTAGTAGTAGTAATTTATTCCCGGCTGCCTGAGGTACATTAGAATCATTTCACTTCTACAATGGCGCAACTGTAGTGGTGCTCATCTCAGCACTATTTGATTGTAATTATTCCCTAGCAGATTCCCATTACACCTAGGTGGGTGAGGTAAATGAAGTTAAGCGCCTTGCCCAAGTGCACAACACGATGGCACCGCCGAACCCCGGCGCGCCGGGGTTCGAACCTGCATTCCTCCGGTTGTGAGTTGAGCTCGTACTGTTGCGCCAACACGCATTCATTTATTATTTCATGTTCTACTATTATAATAATTATACATGATTTGCTATAATAATAATATAATAGGACTCTAAACAGTGTAATTAAATGCAACAAGAGATGTGCAAATTGTGCATTGTATAATTATACATGTTATAGTTATATGTCAGCTATATGGTAAAGGTGAGCTCCTTCATTTAAGCAGGTAATTCTTCATTATTGTGTAAAAGTAAGTAAGTAACATTTCAATATAATGTCCTTCCACATAATTATGTGATTTTTTACGCTTCACGATACTAAATCAAACATAGGCGTAAAAAGCAAGGCCAATGTTAATTTCAGCTCAAAGAACATAAAGAATATTAAAGAACTTAATTGCACAAAAATAACATCGCTATGTAGGACGGTCATTCTTTTATCACGGATATCCTTCGTGGCAGTCGGCTTGATATAATTGGTTTCTGCCTTTTAACTAACTCAAATCAATAGCCCAAGCAACTAATGAAAAAATATCAAAAAGAACCTGTCAATATTGTGACACTTATGTGAATGGAATCAAATGATTTACTGCTTGCGAATACAAAAACAAGCAAATTACCTGACCCCATTAATATTGTCCCATCTTCAGAATGATCTTTTCATAAAAGAATAAGTTATTTAGTTACCCGTTTCGATTTCAACAAATATCTCGATAAAATTCAATACTTTAAAATGTGATCAATACTTATAACATTTTTTTGGAATTTGCATTCCGATACTATACAATATAATATATTGAGAGAATTGCCGTTTATTATTTTTATTGCTCTTTTTATAATGAAGGTACCTACCGCTGAGGTGATATTTATTTTATTTCCATTGTGTAAAAAACATCAAATTGGCCCTTTATAAGTATAGTTGTGCCATAAACATTCTTTTTCAAATTATCGTGGATTGTCACATTTGAATCAATATTATGCAATATTTATAGAATTTCTTCGAATAGGGTCAACAAGTTAAGTTTTCACACATATTTGTCAATTATTTTAGTTAGTGTGCCTTTATGTAACTGTTTCCCTGTGCAAAATATGTCCGTGTCCAAGGCTATTATATGATAACTGGTATCAGTTGGAAATTAAATATCTTGATCGTCATTACTGGGTAATCTCTGCAACAAGTGTATTATTTGCACAAGAACAACTAAGTCTAGACAAGAACAACAATACTGAAAACGTTGGTTTAGATGTGTTGCAGCAGCTCACCGTTACCGACGAAACCACATTGAGATTGAGAATGCTATTTAAAGTCCCATTTAGTGATTTGCTCATCCGGACGATCGTAAAAATTATCAAAATTCAGATTGTCATTTTGTCATACTTAGATGTGCTAACATAGCCTGCTATAGTAGTTCAGCCGAAAGCTGTGTGTTTAAGACAAGTACGTGAATCTGTAATTTTATATACTGACAGCATATAAATTAGCTAAATTAGTTTCAACTTCGTCAATACTGCTGATTTCTTTGTTTTTTGCCAAATTTTGCATTTCTAAAAGACCAGATGTCCATTTGAATAAAGTATCCTTCATTTTTAAGCAATTTATAAACAATTTATTTTTTTTACTATTGCGCAGGGATCACTGAATGGGACTTTAAGGTTGACAAAATATTGTGCAAAAATGTTTGCCAAAATTATTGTGCAAAAATGTTTGCCAAAATTATTTTGCAATAGCGTGCAAAATGAGTAATGATAGAAACAATTATCATGATTATGGCAAAAAAGCAAATACGTATTTGCTCTTTGAATGTCCCTTACGCGGGTACTACACCCCTCGATAAATTTGTGTCTATTTTTGCATTTTTCTCAAAAACTAATAACACACTGGTAACAAAAGATATGTGTATTATAGGGGCAAGGAATCCAATTACTACACTGGAATTTCAGTGACCCAAGACAAGCAGTTCGTTATTTATGATAAGAAATAAGGTACTGCTAGGATGTACCTCATTTCCTATCATATATGCTGAACCGCTTGTCTTGAGTTACTGAAATTTCAGTGTAGTAATTGGATCCCTTGCCCCAATAATATACATAACTTATGTTACCAGTGTGTTATTTTTTTGTTGAGAAAAATGCAAAAATAGTCACAAATTTACCACAGGGGTGTAGTACCCCCTTAATGTATTGTTTGCAAATAACATTTTAAAAAAAACCCATAATATTTATATATTTTACAATTTATTTTCCCTTGAATGATGTTTATCAAAAGATGCTTGCTAGATATTAACATAAGGAATTGAGATACTTTTGTCTGTGTGATCTTCTTTGCAAGAAAAATATACTATTTGAACAACGCCCATTTATTTAAAACATGTTCTGTCATTTGCCATTACTTTAGCCAGCTTCCGACTCCAACTTTATTTGTACTAGTGAAAGCACCATGCGTATGAGCTAGCAGTGACTGAAATATTGAACAAAATATTAAAAATCGATCTCCTGCACGAAGTCTTCTTCTAGATAAATGAACAAAAGTTACAGATAGAGCCTTCATCTTTAAACAAATAAAAATAATGATTAACAATAACAAAAAATATTTTGATAAATGACAAAAGTAAAGTTGTTTAGATATATACTCCCAGACGTTAAAATGCAGCAGAACCTCATCAATTTAAATATGTAAAACATTCCTATAGGAAGGCAGAACGGAAACAAATTGATGTATTCATGGTATTTGGCTGAATCATGAACATGTTCAACAACGTGCTGTGCACATGCAGCAAACAAGTATACCATATACCATGACAAAGAAATTACAATCAGGACATGAGCCGGGGGGGGGTCATACATTTTGATGGGTATGCTACCCCGAAATTTTGAGGTGGTGGATCTTTGGGAGCTGACAGCGTACCAGTAAAAGGGGGTCTTTTGGAACAACGTACTCAACGAGAATTGTAAAAGATATAGTGCCGATCAATTATTCATCGGCGCCGTTCTATTTCGTAAATTGATAGATATATTTGATAATAAATGAAGATCATTGTAACATTTTCCACTTCTATTGTAATTATTTTGCTTTTATGCCATTGCTTATCAATTTATTCTGCCTGTCTTTGTCAGAAAAGAATAAACTAAGATTTTTTTTAAAATATTGCATACCAAGTTCTAGCAACACACTCAAAATAACGATAGTGGCAGTGACGTCACTAAAAGCTTCCTTGAATCGCCAACTATCGTAGATTTTGGAGGAATAAAAGTATTTTTTTCTCCGATATTCGCAAATGGCAGTTTCAACGTCCATGATTTCTTGATGTGTATATCCTTTGATTGTCCAATACTGGTCTGTTCCTTTTACAAAAAATCCCCATAACCTTTTAAAATTTGATATTTTGTATTAGTCCCAGGCCACACATTTATGACTAACTTGTCAAACATTGCTTTAGTCCCGGCTCGTACTTTTTATTCGACGTCGACTATATTCGATTCTATTCCCACTCTATTTCCTGTCATTTTTAACTTAAAACGAATAGGCCTATTTGTTGACATAAAATCGGTAATGTCCACCAGATATTCGACGTCAAATATGTATTTTTTTTGTCAGGAAGCATTCGTTAGAAGATAAAAATTAATTGAAATAGATTGAATAACGTATACTTGTTGCATCGAATAGTCGACGTTGACTATAGATATAGAGTATGAATCGGTCATAACGGATACACCGAATAATTAAATAAATGCCATTAATTATTCTAACTATTTTTGTGTATGCTTCCGGAGTTTGTGGTGCTTCTTTGGATAGCATAATTACGCTTTTTTTTCAATGAAGCCGTATACTATAAGTATTGAATTTTCTTTATGCATACATGAGTACATTTTATGTAAATCTCGCTAAATATACATGTTTTCTTTTTACATTTTGCAGCTCTTGCGGTTCGATTTGTGACGAGACGATTTATCTGGGATTATGATCCTACTCTAGGTGAGTTATCGCAATAAATATTATATATAGTACGGCCAAGAACAGCATTCCCGAAAGTCTTGGTGATTGGCACCGACATCTACGTCATCGTCGATGTGCACATCGTCACTGCGCACTCTCCCGGACGTGCTCAGAAAAGATGTACTGTGTGATGGACGTGACGTATTGTGGGTGCCAATCGCAATGTCTTTTGGGATGTATCAAAAACGCATGTGATTTACTAATGTGGTCATTCTTCGATTTTTCCCCTAACTTAACTGTAAAAAAAGTTCGAGTCTCCCGAGTGCTCTCAAATAATTGCTCTCGTGAAAAGTTGAGTTTATTGTAATTTTCTTAGATAAAGATGTACCTAAAAGCAACTTGTGGAGCTGATCCTGGCTGCGGTAGTTCATGATAGAGCGTCTAGGATGTGCGCTTCTTAGCTACAAGTTGCTGAAGACTGGTAGACTTGATTTAGGAGTGAAGTACACACGTTGGACCATCGAGATACAAACCGAAATTATACGGATAACTTGTGGATTTGGCACAGCGATTAGTCCCTTTCCCACAAAACGTGTTTTTATTTATCCACTTTATATTATATTTTAGACATATAAGTAAGGCATGGTATGATCAAGATCAGCAATCTATTTTTAATAATAGGTCAACTTACGGCCTTCGTAGGTATTTTTAAAGAATATCAATTCCACGAAGGGTGGTGCTTGTTTTAATCACCTGTTAAAATATCGATCGATAGCAAAATAAAGACAACTTTAATTGATCTATAAAATTGGCCTTGCAAATTGGCAGGCAACTCATATGAGTTGAATTTGTCGATAATGCGATTTTGATGTCTTGGATCTCATGATGCTCTTTTAAATTACACTGATTGCTCTCAGTGGCGGCGCCAGTTGGCAAATGCCCCCAGTTGCCCCCAGTAAAAGCCTAAAATTGGGAAATTTCCACTTTTTGCTGTAATTTTGGGCAATTTGTTGATTCCTCCCCCCTGAAATTCACTTTCCCCATTACAACGCCCCCCCCCCCAAAATATACCGGCGCCGCCACTGATTGCTCCGTCTATTTCGGTATGTTGTTCCCAATTGCAAACTTGAAGATCGGGATGTGATCGAGAAATTTGGAAATTTAATGACATTTAACAATGTTCAACATGAAGTCGTTCAAGTTATAATTGACATTAATATCAATATTATTTTATTGTTGTTATTTTCAGAGATGATATACCGGAAACACTGCTTCTACCATGGAGAAGTATCGCCGATAGAGTTTGAAATTCTGGATACGGCAGGACAGGTATGTAGGGGAGAGTGGGGTAAGTTGAGCCACTTTTGACATTTACTTTCCCTACGCTCAAGTAAATAAAGCAGGACCCAAATGCAGTGTTACAAATGAAACATATGTATGTTTACTTGGTTATGATGCCACAAAATTGTAATCAATATTTTGCACTTTCTCACAGTGAGACTTCAAAAATCATTTGCAAATTGGCTCAACTTACCCCAACGGTGGGGTAAGTTGAGCCAGTCGCAGGGGCAAGTTCAGCCACCATAGAAATGCACAGTATATGCCATAGCTGTGAAATTCAATTTGGCCTTTTTTTTAATTGTTGTTTTCAGGTATTTATTTCGAAAAATAGTTTGATATAGAAGTAGTTTGATCTAAATATTGCAAACAAGTAATTTCTGACAAGATTTTACTTTTATAAAAAAATTGGGGAAATTTCTGCAGGTTTTTCCTATGCTCAACTTGCCCCATGGCCTGTGGCTCAACTTACCCCATGTGGCCCTTTTTGTCAACAACCAAGCCTCCCGCCTGACTAAAACTTGTTACAGTTGTAAATAGTTTCCTAAAATAGTGTTCATATATCACATCCTCAATACCCAGAATGTTATCATTTTAGCCTTTTTCTTTCTGGGTGAAACATGAAAAAAATTGGTTTTTGCCAAAAGTTCAACAAAAGTGCGAAAAATGAACATTCTAATGCAGCTTTCTTACCCTATGAGCAAGTGATTCCATATTACACTTGAGAAGCCTCTGTTATGTCATATACAAATAAGTGGAACTGCAAAGTAAGATAAGTTTTTAATTTTCTTTCTAGAGGGGGTGGCTCAACTTACCCCTTGGCTCAACTTACCCCACTCTCCCCTATTAAATGAGAATAATGATTAACGCACCACAATTTTAACAAAGCAATTAGCGGAGCGGACCAGGCCTTTGTGCTTTTCAGCATTTTTGACAACTTTTGTCACAATTTGCTTCTTTGAAAGCTACGTTACCCCTTTTGGCCACCCCTCCCCTGTGATTAAGCCCTTTATATGCCACTGTAACTGTATACCGTATATAATTAAGATCACAAAGTTACCAAGATACGGAATGTTGCTTTTAATTTTTAATTTATGTCAGACCCTAAATCCAAAATATTTGTGGTCAAATTATTTGCATAGCATAGGTTACATGACATTGGCTTTTGGAAAAGTTAGCATTATTTAATAACTTTTATTTCATTTCACTTAATTAAAAGGCACATTCAGTGATTTGCTCATCCGGACGATCATAAAAATCATAAAAATTCTGATTTTGGCACCTTTGTCATTGTCATAGATGTACTAACATAGCCTGTTAGTGGTTCAGCCGACAGCCGTGTGTCTAAGACAAAATAAGACAATTATATGGAAATTGTATTAGCTACATGTAAAATTGAATGGGGCTTCAACTTCGTCAATACTGCTGTTTTCTTCTTTTTTGCCAAGTTTTTCATTTAAAAAATACCAAATGTCAATTTGAATGACTTATCCTTAATTTTAAGAAATTTACAAACAATTTTAATTTATTTACACTTGCGTTGGGATCACTGAATGGAACTTTCAATTGGACTTTTTTGCATGAAATTGTTCTTGATTTCTCAGTTGAAAAAGAATTGTGATAAATTACAGCTCAAAACGAAATATAAAAAGGAAGCTAACTTCTCTTTGTTTCCAAGTATTATTAATATAAAAGAAAAACAGCATGACTTTCATATCTATCAATATCAAGAAAACAGTAGACCGCACCCATGGAAATATATACTTTTAAACAGGGAGAAATATTTGACATTAATTGATTTTCGGGAATTACAAATATTATTCTGTGAAGAAGGATCTTTGAAATTACGGATGCTGCATCAATCAATCTTTATTTATTTTTATTCACGTCTTGACTTGTATAGCATCACGTTGGAAAAATGATAAAGAATAAAAAAAAATCTTTCTAAACTGCGGAAAATGATCGATCTTGCCTTGTTCTCAAAATTATTTTTTTTCTGCTTTATCATAATTGTATCCATTCAAGGTTTAATTTCGCAGAATCTGAAAATGAAACCATACAAAATCACCATGAGAAACTAATAAAAGAATATATGCACAATGTTCCATGGAATTCTTCATATGGGGTTGTTGTTGTTGTTCGATAGGCCTACCCTCGACCATGGAATGTATAGGGCTTCGGCAATACCGATTTTGTTAGAATTAAAAAAGTATTCATTCAAAATCACATGTGTAGGCTGAAATGTCACTCTTAATTGTACTCTTCTGTCGTTGTTAAAGCCATATTATAACATTTCTGTAAAAATAGATTAGTATTAATTTACTACTAGCGCCCATGCATGTTACTCCCGCGGTTGTAATTCGGTACAATCCTCGGGGTGTGTGTGTATGTGTATCCCGCACGCCGTGTACGCACTGTGCATACGTGTTCGACTAATTTCCATCGTAATAATAAAACGCCGGTTCCATCGTTTTATTCAAAATCTCGGATTTTGACAAAACTATACAGCACCTAAAGTCTTGATTTTTGCAGAGTATCTTTATTGACTAAAGTCCATTACAATCGTGTAAAAACCAGAATTTGTTTTTGAGGGCGTTCTCCTCAGCAAATGTTATAATATGGCTTTAAATAATTGATAATCAGCGAGAATATGAACCACCTTTGCAACAAATTAGAATCCATAGATTGAAATACCGTAGTCTTTGTGCAAGTCTTTGGTGTTGATTGTTCACGCATACTAAAACATCAGGATCAGGGCGTACGGGGGGGTGCAAGTGGCGTAACTCGTAACTAGAGGGGGGCAACGTGCCCCGGGCGCCACATATTAGGGGGGCGCCAAATTGACCCGGGCAAATTGACCAATTCAGCACAAAATCAATTTAAAGAAAGTTATCACGGTAAAAATGAGATTGTCCGGTTAACCGAAGACCTTGAAAACTTCGAGGGCCCCGGCACCGAGGACCTCGAGGATCCCATTTGAATGATTTTCTATGCATACCAGACCAGATTTTGGGGTTCCCGGTTTACCATCACCCGCAAAAAGGCTGAAATAATGCTCACTGTGCAAATGTTTGTCTGTGCCCCCCCCTATAAAATGCATGACTCATGGTCCCTTTATCGAAATATTGATTGATTACGGATTGAATATGACATTTTAACTTTTATTGCCTGTTTTTGAAAGCAGCATGAAATATGCATTAAAAGAAGCCTTGTACTGGTTCAGCGGTTCTTGAGCAGGTTGAGATAGCTCTGGACTTTTTATGTTGAATCATGGTCATAATGGTTGAAGCCTATGGCTAGCACGCAGAAAAACATTTAAAATATTCTGTCTGCAAAACACAGTATCTGATATTTTATTTACTTGTACTAGATACAGCATTTTGTACTTTAAGGGGGTACTACACCCCTGCCCAATTTTGTGCCTATTTTTGCATTTTTCTCAAAAATTATAGCGCATTGGTGACAAGTAAGATATGTACATTGTAGGGGCAAGGACTACAACTACTGCACTGGAAATTTTATTTCAGCACAGACAACAGTTGTGGAGTTACAGTCAAAAAAGAGGGAAACCCAGTATTTTATCAATAAATCAATAACTACTTGCCTTGAGTTGCTGAATTTTCAGTGCAATAGTTGTAGTCCTTGCCCCTATAATATACATATCTTACTTGTCACCAATGCGTTATAATTTTTGGGAAAAATGCAAAAATACGCACAAAATTGGCCAGGGGTGTAGTACCCCCTTAATACAGACAGATTCAAATCACCTGTCTCTCAAGTAGACGCTATGTTATTCACTTAAAACACTGTGTTTTGACGTAAATGTGAACGCATATTGATTACGATGTATACCTGGACTTTCTTAGTAGCATGTTCTCTTGGGCTACTCCAGTTGCAATCCATACACCCCCTATGGAAGCTCCCATACAGGGAGTGTACGTATTTCAAATGGGGTTACCTCAATGGGTGACT